>NW_015161454.1:129415-170597 GCF_001447785.1 Gekko japonicus
CCTCCTCCTCCTCCTCCTCCTCCTCCTTTTCTTGGTTGTTGTCTTCTCACCACTGAAGCAAGGGACAAGAGTGGCCACTACGCACTTCATTTTGGTGAAGGCTGTGCTAGAGCCATAGTGGTGAGATTCCTACAAATCCCATCTTCATTCATAGAAGTGGAGAAAGAATTCCTTAATAACAGCACCATTTTGCACTGCATGATTAATACGAGCAACAAGCTTGCCTAAAACATGTTTTGAAGTATCACAGACCAGGCCTGGAACAAGTTAAGTACTAATAAAAAAGAGTGCTTGAAATGCACAAAATGCTGTTCCATCACTACTGAGTTATCTAAGATGATGAGGGGCATAGCTTCCAACTAAATTTGGTGTAGTGGTTAAGTGCGTGGACTCTAATCTGGGAGAACCGGGTTTGATTCCCTTCTTCTCCACTTGCAGCTGCTGGATGACCTTGGGCAAGCCATAATTCTGGCATAGCTGTTCTTGAAAAAAGAGCAGTTTCTGTCAGAGTACTCTCAGCCCCACCTGCCTCACAGGGTGTCTGTTGTGGGGAGGGGAAGGGAAAGGAGTTTGTAAGCCACTCTGAGACTCCTTTGGGTAGTGAGGGGCGGGGTATGAATCCAATCTCTTCTTCTTCTTCTTACTTCCAGCCAGACTGATGCCATGGAATGTAAGAAGAAAGCTATTTGTTGTTGCTGCTGCTGCTGTCAATTCACAGCTGACATATGGCAACCCTGTAGGGTTTTTAAGGCAAGAGACATGCAGAGGTGGTCAGCCATTTCCTGCCTCTGCATCATGATCCTGGTATTCCTTGGTGATCTCCCATCCAAATACTAGCCAGGGCTGACGCTGATTAGCTTCTGAGTTCTGATGAGATCGGGCTAGTCTGCACTACCCAGGTCAGGGCAGACAAAAGCTATAATCTCATCATACAAAATAATCAGGGCAGCCCTGCATAATACTGCAACTAGAGATATTAGTAAAAGACAAAGGAGGTATATTTAGTTTTACTTAATGCCAAAAATTAGTCAGTTTTGTTTTAATGGTTGTATTTACGACAGCTGAATAGAAAGAAACACAATGGTGTTTCTGTGTTGTTTTTTTACAGTTGCCTGCCTAAGGCTGGGATGCTAGACTGTGTTGGAATTTTAAGCCAGAAGGGATGGAGAGTGCAAGAATCTTCATAATTGGCATCCCTGCTGGGTAACTGGCATTGCAAACACATCAGGCAGCACTGTGACATACAGAGAAACCCTGCCATAGGGCTTTGTTCAATGGTGCCACAATTTGGTAATGCACCGTCAGGTATACACTGTTACAGGACAATGTTGCTTTGAGCTTCTGTCTGCTGCTGATTCTGTGTGTAGAATGCCTGAAAGATTGTCCCACCCACTGTTTGCTTCTCATATCATACCCTCATTCCAATGTACGTCTTGTCTCTATGATTCCTTCCTAAGTTTTATCCACGATTGTATTGTTTTGATTGGCATTGATTGATTTCCATTCTAGTCTTCTCACTGTTTCTCAGTGTGTCTTTTCCCATCCCCTGCTTTTTCTCATCTGTTCTTTTCCCTAGCTTTAGGCTACATACTGATTATTACTTAAAGGTAAAGGTTCCCTTGCTCGAAAGCCAGTCAAATCCGACTCTAGGGTTGCGGTGCTCATCTCCGTTTCAAAGCCAAAGAGCCAGCGCTGTCTGAAGATGTTTCCGTGGTCATGTGGCCGGCATGACTAAGCACCAAGGCGCACGGAACGCTGTTACCTTCCCATTGAAGTGGTACCTATTTATCTACTTGCAATTTCTTGCTTTCGAACTGCTAGGTTGGCAGGAGCTGGAACTAGAGACGGGAGCTCACTCCGTCATGCGGCACCCAGGACTCGAACTTCTGAACTACTGACCTTCCACAGCCTGCAGTTCAGCGTCTTAACCACTTGAGCCACCGCAGCTCAATTATTACTTAGGGATCATAATACCAAGATAATATAGCATTATGTAGGAATTTGTTAAATTTAAGTATTTAAGTAGGAATTTTTAGATAGATTACTTTGTATAGATTTATATTGTTTGGGGCTGTTATAGTCATATGTAATTTTATAGATTTCTTTACATGTAGTAGATTAGATAAATATAGATTAGGAGACTAGATTCCGGATCTCTGCTATCTGGGATTTTTGTGTATTATCATTTGACACAATAATGTCATAATGAGAAAGCATACATAAAGCATACTATTGCTAGGGCATCCAAGGCAGGGGCAGGATAACACCTTTTGGAGAGCATATGCAAGCATTTTGAAGACCATCAATTCCTCAAAGGTTTATGCATGCAGTGCATGCAGGAGAAGTCCTTTCTGTGTTTCAAGGCAAGAAGGAACCCAAGCCATCCCTAGTGGTGGTCATAGGTGGAGGAAGAAGATAATGGTGCAGTGGCCACTTCTTAAGACTGTTCCATATGGTAGTGCCAATGAAACTGGAACCCCTTGTGCCAATACTGAGTGTGGAACTAATTGTCCTCTCCTGGTGATCAAGCTTCTGTAGTCTGCAGCTGACCAGTTTCACATGAGCACCTCTCTTTATCTGGATCAGGGAAGGAGGGAATTTGCTTCTGCTTCTTTGGGGAAGCAAAGCAAGAGTAATCTTCATTCTGCTTCTTTGGGGGTGCAAAGTAGCAGTAGTCCTCAGGGTAGAAGCACTTGGATATCTTGAACTGTCTCAGAGATGAGTCATGGAGATGAGAAAATATCAACCTAAGAAGGGTTATGGGTATTCCCATACATTGAAAAAGGAAAACTAAGTAAAACTGAAAGCAAATTCAAATTCACACTAAAATATTGTCACCTGTACACCCCTAGTAAAAGATAATATTATTTTCATCAAGCTATAACCCTCCTACATTACTGTGAATCACTAAACATTTGAATTGGCTTCTAAAAATTTCCTCCCATTTATATTTGTGGGCAAATTATATGCTGAAATTTAAGCATACAGTTTAATTGTGTGTGTGTGTGTGTGTGTAATTCTGATCATTTGGGTTGAACATCCTACTTTCCCTCACCTGTGTGGCTAAGTACAGAAGAGACTAACCATAAAAATGCACTGAAATAGAGATGAAAATCCTGAACAAGGGAAAATTCTGTAGTCCCATTGCCTGCTATCCTAAGAACACATTCCTGGGAATAAACCCTGCTGAACAGAATTGGGCTTGCTTCTAGGTGAGATTGCTCTCTTTATCTATTAGGTCTGTCCTCTTTTTTACTAACTATGTCCACAACTCACTGTATTATATCATCACCATGATTTCTCTCATGGAGTAGTAATATTATGAGCAGCACACTTATGGCAGCTATTATTCATGGAGACACATGGAAGGTAAGACTTATCAGTCTGTGGTGTACATAGCATAACATATTCCACTGCTTTTCAGAAGAGAGGATACATCACAGTCCCTTGTCATTAAATTATAGAGAAGAAAAAGAAACCTGGCTTCCTGAACTGTACCTTAAATGTAATATCAGAAAGACATTCACAGGCCCCATTCACATGGAGAAGTTGCCGCACTAAAGACACGAATGACAGGCGGATTTTCAGTGTGCGATCACAGTGCATCATCTGGGAAGCGTAATGCACCCATGGCTAACCCATGGCTTCCCGCTGAAGATGCGGAGTAAAAAACTACTGCAGAAAGCGCACTAGTTTCCGCAGGGGCGGGCATCTGATTGCGTTTTTGCTTGAATCCCGTGGCATCCAGCACCCGTCCATGTCCTGTTGCAAACCGGATGGGGTTTTTTTTAGTCTCCACAGGATGTGCACAAATGCCCAATGGCACATGCAAAAACGTCAGTGAGGGGGAAAAAAATCCCGTTTCCCACGGAAGCGGCGCCTAGCGATTGCTGGTGTGATCATGCCACACCACTTCTTTACCACGCTTCAGGATAGCTGTGTGATTGGCACCTAATGGCCTAAGCACGGGAACTCAACGGGACGTGTGATCAGGCTGCCATGCTTTACTTTGCTCCGGGGCAAACAGCCACACCACCACCACCCGCGTTTTTTTTTTGCCCGTGTGACCGGGGCCACAGTTGGTTTCTTTGTTTCTCCCTCTGGGTATCAGTGTTCCATAGGGTGGGATAGCATCCCACTTCTTTTAAGAATGCCTAAAACTTCCTTTTGAGCAGATGAGTACTGTCCAGGGATGGAGTAGGGTCATGACAGTACTGAAAAGATTTCATATTCCTGCTTGTCTGTGCAATAGGCACTGTTGAGAACAGTTTCAGGCACTGAAGGAAGATGAAGTCCATCTAGGCTTGCTTAGACAAGAGCTGTTTATGGAGAGGAGTGTTTGAGAGACAGACACTGCAAAGACAGGGAACAGGAGAGAGAAGAGTCTGCCTCAACAGTGCCTGCCCAACTGCCTCTTCCAGCTCAACAAACACAACATGCAAATGGAAAATGGAAATAGCTTGGGTGGTGTTCTTCTAAATATATATATTTATTTACAGCAGCAGCCCCAACCTTCCTGAACCTACAGACACCCTTGACATTTTGAGAGGGGGTGGTGAGAGCCTCTTCAAAAAGCTGCAAAGCAAAAATGGTAACTCTAGGAAGTGGGGCCAAACACAATACCTCCCTCCTTGCTTTGCAAAAGAATTGTAGAAAGGAAAATAAGGGGAGGGAGGAAGGAAGGGGAAAAAAGAAGACAAGCCTGATGGGAGAATGGAACTGCCCAGGGGCTTACTAGTTCTCCTACTCCTCCAGTGGCGGCAGTGGCTATTGCAGCTGTGGAAACCCCTTTTGTTTGAATGAGGGTAGCCAATAACAAACCCCGCCTTTCAGTGGTCCCTCCAACTTTATGAAAAGGTTGGTGGGCACCAGAGGAGGTACTGACATGGCATCCATGTGTGCCATTTTGGAGGACCCTGATTTATCAGCTTTCTTCTTGTTGAAAGTCAAGGACAGTTAAAAACAATGCAGTGAGAAAAATACACAACAAACAACATAATAAAAACTGGGTTACAAAATTAGAGAAAATCTAGAAAAACTGCATAATGCATACTAATGAAGCAGGACTGCAAAACTGAAGACTTATGCAACAAAAACTATACAACATATACAATAAGCACTGCAATGAAAACTGCCTAAAAATTCACAGACAGTAACTCCAACAGAAGTCTCCTCCTGAACAATTCAGTTTTACATGTTCTGGAGAACAACAGAAGTGCAGAAGTCTGCCTGATCTCTTCAGGCAGGCCATTTCACCAGGTGGGACTCACAACAGAGAATGCATATGTATGGACAGTAGCTCATATATAGAAACTATTTTCTTGGTCATGATGGATAACTGGCCATGATAGTTTCCAGGTGTGAATGACTTCACACTTGCTAGCAAATAATTTATAAAGCAGTTCTATGTCTAAAGATCGCAAACCACCTTGGGGACCCTGAATAGGGTGGAAAGGTGGCATAGAAACTTATACATAAATAAATAAAATAGTTTATTACAAAAGGGTTAGTCTGTCCTAGCAAAACAAAAGAAAAGTCCAGTGGTGCATCAAAGAAATTTTTATTTCATATGAGCTTTTGTGAGTCATTGCTTACTTCCTCACACATGTTGGGAAATCAAACTGAGAGTCCTTTGCTATGGGACGGGGCATGGGGGGGACTTAAGGTAGACCCTCTGCTTTTATTCCTCTTCCTCCCCTTGTGACCTGTCCCATAAAAAAGGATTCTCAGTGATTTCCAGACATATCTAAGAAAGTGAGTGGTGACTCACAAGAGCTCATATGGAAAAAAAACCCTCTGCTAGCCTTTAAGGTGCCATTGGGCTTTTGTTTGATCAAATTTAGTCTAGCCTAGTTTGAAGCAAAACCATATATTTGTGTTTTCCCCTGCTTTGAGCACTGGGGGATATGTGTGTGTCTGTGTGAAAAAGCTGTAGGGAATTCATCATTCATAGAATTTAAATTCAGTAAAGTACCACTGTTATTATTGTGGTGGAATATACCTGTTCTGGCCTGCAGGCCCTTATTTTGCCCTGCCTTCCAAGGTTTTTCCCCCTCAACACCTGGAGAGGCTTTTCTCTCTCTCTCTGGTAACCTGCTGCCACCACCTGACCTTTGTATGGAATTGCCCACTGGGGGACTCTCAGCTTCCCTTTCAAGTTCTGAGGCCTTGCCTCTCTGTCTCCCATGGCCCAGCACCTGATCACCATGGGGATAGTTTGCTGTCTTGCTCGCCTCAGGAGGAAGAGCCAACTGCCTGTTTTCCCTTTGGTGCTCCTTTTAAAATAGCGTGTCAGAGACGGTGTAGGTCTATGTGGTACAGAGAACCACTACCATCATCAAAAGTTATAAAGTATTTATTTAAAAGAAAATGTTCATAAGCATACTGTAATGATTCCACGTTTTGGTGTGTGTGTGTCTTTAAATGTTGTTTGACTGCAGTAATGTAAGAAGAGTGATAGAGGGAGCTAAGAGGGAGCTGAGCTAGGAATCCAGGGGCTTGCCTTACAGTGGCTCACTTCCTTTCTCCAAGGTCGGGGACAAAGGGTGGCATTAGGGGAACAGCAGTCCAAGAGGCATCTACTAAACTGTGGAATGCCTCAAGGGGCAGTGTTTTCCCTAATGTTATTTAACATCTATATTTAACAACACCCCCTTGCCCAGATTGCCCAGAGACATGGGCTGGGATGTCACCAGTATGCTGATGACACCCAGCTCTATCTGATGTTGGGCGGCTGGTCTGACTCCAGACCGGAAGACCTGGACTGGGCATTGCAAGCCATGGCTGGTTGGCTTAGGCTGAGTCGGCTGAAACTGAACCTGACAAAGACGGAGGTCCTGTGCTTGAATCGGGGCGGTTCGATGGGGCGCCATTGGTGCCTTCGATGGGGCGCCATTGGTGCCAGCACCGGAGGTTAAGAGTTTGGGAGTGCTCCTGGATGCCTCCCTAATGATGGAGGCCCAAGTAGCAGCCACTGCCAGGTTGGCCTTTTACCATCTTCGGCTGATCAGGCAGTTGGTTCCCTTCCTTGACAGCACTGACCTAGTAACAGTGATCCATGCTATGGTCCCCTCGAGACTAGACTACTGTAACACTCTCTACATGGGGCTGCCCTTGTTGCAGATCCAGAAGCTGCAGCTAGTGCAGAATGCTGCAGCTAGGCTTTTGATGGGTCTCCCCAGGTGGGAGCACATTCAGCCTGTGCTGCGGCAACTGCACTGGCTGCCAATAGCATACCAAATCTGCTTCAAGGTGCTGGTTCTTACCTTTAAAGCCCTATATGGCCAGTGTCCAGCATACCTGTGGGACTGCCTTTCCCCATATATACCCCAGAGAGCACTTCGGTTGGGGTCTCAAAATCGATTGACCCTCCCTGGCCCAAAAGAGGCCAGGCTTGCTACTACCAGGGCCAGGGCTTTTTTGGTGGCGGCCACATCATGGTGGAATGAGCTCCCGGAGGAGATCAGGGCCCTGCAGGACCTTTTGCAGTTCCGCAGGGCCTGCAAGACGGAGCTCTTCCACCAGGCTTTCAGCTAGGGTGCCGCCACCATTATAGAGCCCTGGTTCTTGGTTTTAACATCCAGCCTGAGCTACAGGAAGATCTTGAGCAGAAGGATTTTTAGAGAGTACACTGAAATAAGCCATCTTGAGTAACTGTCCTCAGCACTTTATGAAACTGTATTAATAATGGAATTATTTTATATGATTTTATGTGGTTTTAACTGTATTTTATGTACTGACTGTGAGCCACCTTGAGCCTGCATTGTGGGGAGGGCAGAGTTTAAATGTGATTAATAAAAATAAATAAATAAATAAATAAATAAGTGTGATTTGATTGGCTGATGACGGAAAAGGTGCATTCAGACAGGGCATTTATGCTGGTATAGATGCCAGTTGAAATCGGTGTACTTACGGGTGATCACGCGGTGAACATCTGCCTTATGTCCCTAACCGTTGCAAACAGCCTTTAACCATTGTATTCTGCTACTAGGTTCCCAAGTGGTGGTATCCTGATTGTACCGGTTCCAACCACATTATCTCCATCTGATCGCTCCCTGCCAGTGTAGAGCCACTTCCGTTCAGAAGCCCGAGGCTTCTGCTTTCCAGCCGCCATTTTTTTTAAGCTTCCTTGATGTGCGCTTGGGTGAAGCTTTGCCCTGGCATTTGTTAAAAAAAAAGATGCTTAGATTTAGGCTTCGGACGAGTTCGGGACCTCACGGAGGCCCTTTTCACTGTAAAAGTTTAAAGGGAAGCCTTTGCTTCAGGGCACGCTTTTTGGGACGGGGTGTTCTGCGCCTGCGTGAAGATCTCAACTCTGTGGATGGCTGCCTATGCACATGTGCAAAATGTAAAAAAAAACAAAAAAACCCCGCCAACGCGCGTTGCTGCATGTCGGTAGTGTGAACAGGCATACATGATGTGCTGCACAGTCAGGAGGTGAGTGTGATCACGTTTCTTCCGGATCAAACTGCTCCAGTTCCAACCAGAGCAGTTTATGCTGGCTTAAATGGACCGTCTGAATGCACCTAGAGTGTGGGAGGAGATGTTCCGAGTGGAATCTGTGTGTGGGTCTATGAGGGAATTCTGTGTTTGGAGACAGTCAAGTATGGAAGAGTTTTGAAGAGAGTCTGTGTGACTATAAGAGTTTTGTGAGAGAGTCTATATGGCAAAGAAACAAGTAGTGTCCAAACTGTGTGATTAGACAAATGTTTTATCTCATGTGCCCAAAACAAAGAGCTTAGCCTGTGTGGCTATATATATGTGTGTGTGTGTGTGAGAGAGAGAGAGAGAGAGAGAGAGAGAGAGAGAGAGAGAGAGAGAGAGAGAGATACGCCTGTCAGAGTGAAGTCTAAGCGACTGTTTGTAACACCAAGTTTTGCCAGTTATATTTACAAGTTACTCTTTACAGTAACATTTCAAAATAACCAGAAACCTATTTTGTTCTTTATTAAATAAATCAATTTTTGTTTTAAAAACATCCCAGAAATCAGTACAGTACTTCCTCAGGGCCACATAGTCCTCTGAAGTGCCCAGACCCTAGGTTATACTAACAAAAGAGAGAGAATTGGAATTTTAATTCCTGGTGGCAGCAGAAAACTACCAAGTTTATGTACTCCATGAGTGTTTAAAGGTAAAATCGTCTCCCTATAAGCAAGGATGTCACACATACTTTTAGCTCTGCACCAGACTTAGCAAGGGATACAGAAGAAATAGGTAAAATACAAATCCTCTGTCCCTCTCTCTATACATGCCCTATGAGTTGTTAAAATATAGGACAGGATCTTCAGTTTTAAGAACTTACAGATCTCTACATAGTTTTGAGTACCCTGACACTTCCTTCAGCTCTGTTGGCCAGTTCAGTACAGTACCTTTATTGGTAGGGTTGCCAAGTTGATCTTCTGCTGGAGCGGGGGGCTCCCGGCCGGCGTTTGGTGTGTGCGTGCTCGTGCGAAGTGCGCATGTGCCCTGCATGCACATCACCTGGAAGTGACGTGACGACGGCAGGCATGCTGGGGGCGGGGCCATGGCCATATGAGGGAAAACCATAGAGTTTTCCCTCAGATTGCCGTGGCCCCGCCCCTAGCGTGCCTGGCGTGGTCGCGTCACTTCCGGGTGACGCGCACGTCGGGGTAGAGTTCCCCCGGGGGCCCGATCCGGCTGCGGCAGGGAACGGGCCTCTGGGGCGGGGGTTTCCCCGCCCCCAGGGGGGGGCTTGAGAAGCCTATTTATTGGTATAGATTGAAAGCATAACAAAAACCAGTTTTAATATACTATACAAAGAGGCTTTTCCTGGAGATCTCCAGGGTATTTCCTTCCTGGAGTCCTTCTAGCATTTCAAGCCTCCAAGCAGGGCCGGCTCACTCACTAGGCGAACTAGGCAATTGCCTAGAGCGGGCCAGCCCTTAGGGGCACCAAACTGCACCCGGCCCCGTAGTCTGGGAGTTTCTTGATTATTTGTGTTTTTCAATCTTCCTAAAATGCATTTATTTTTGAAAATTGGTGGGCACACGGGGAGCGGGGTGCCAGAAGGGATCCCTGCCTAGGGTGCAAAATAAGCTGGAGCCGGCCCTGCCGCCAAGCCTCTGTTCCTTGCTAGGAGGAAGGGGGAGAGCTTGACCATTATCTTGCCTGCTAGATCTATTAGCATTTGTATGAAGGTGAGCTGAGGTATGTCTGGGAAGCAATTGAACTGACTCCCCCCCCAGCCTGGTTTCTGCCCAGAGGGGAAAAAAAAGGTTAAAACTCAAAGTGGAGGTTTGACTCCTTTCAAACTTCCCAGGACAAAATGCATTTCTTCACAATTATCTGTTGCATTCTTCAGCATTTTGGCAAAGTTGAAGGTATTGTTTCAAAAGGCTGGAGAAAATGCTTCCAGACCTGATTTCTATAACACTCTGTTATTTATGCATTTTTATAACTCTAGGATAATCTCCTAAAATTTGTTATCATTAGAGTTCATAAAGGTGTGCTGTAAGCATGCCAGATATACAGGGAACAAGATATGGTTGAAAATTAGGGTTACACCTACTGCATAAATCAATTACACTGTGTGAGAAAGATCCCTATGATCATATTGCTGCTAGCAGCATGATTGTATTGCTTCTAGCTGTTCTACTGGATTATCTGAGGTATAAGTACCCTGTGGTTTGCTGTCTGAGGCATGCTGCCTTATTTTAATGCTGCCTCAGCTGGTACATTTATTAATTATATAATCTTGTATAAAGAAATCAGATTACACTGATGCTTAGTTTCAAGTTAAAAATACTAGGTTTAATCACTGGCAAGGGAGCAAGTTCTCACTAAGTGGTCAATCTGTTTCTATGGTTACCAAATGGCTGTTAAGATTTAAATATTGGAACAGAAGACAATCCCTTTAATCTTATTAACAAATCCAGATTGATTAGACAGACATAAAATTGCCCCGTATTCATAAACTACAGTTGAGGATAGCTGTGCTTGGACATCTTGTTGGGTATTCACTTGTTTTCAGCATATGCAAAATTCTCCTTAATTATTTTAATGAGAGTAGGCTTAATATTTATTTACTGTAAATAATTTTGACATTACGTTTTTCCCCATAATTTCTGTGAAAGGTACTGAATACCATATTTGTTTCTAAACATATTATCTGACATGGCCCTGAGCTGTGTGCTAGCATATATTTTAATCATTAAATAATTACCAGGAAACCTTTCTGCCTCTTCGGTTTATTTTTGGATCTCTTTTGCTTCCAGCTTGTGGAATTTAGCATTTGAAATCTAGATGGCAGGAGACTTCAGTAAGTTGAGTTTCTATGCACTACTCCTGGAATGGATCTTTCCCAGCTCATATTTACTACTGCAGTCTTCTGTGCACTCCCAAATGCATATATTGGAGTTGGTGGTCTTTTGGAAAAACATTCTACAGGGTACAGTGTGCAGTGCGAGAGAGGGAATCAGTGAAAATTGCCACCCCTCTTCTTGTGACAGTGGAGGTGCCTTTCTACTGGCCCCAAAGACTTTGGTTCCAATTCAACGTCTCTCAGACTTGTTTTTGGTTAATAAGGCAAACTTCAGTTGCTTCCCTACAACCACCTTGTTTTGTTACTGTGGAATCCTAAGCACAGTTAAATTTTTCAAAGTCCATTCAAGTCAGAATTAGGTGGGTGTAACTCTACTTAGAATGGCACTGTTATTTCCTTATGACTGTAGAAGTTGTTTCATTTTGTGTCACTGTCACTCAGCTTACTGAATGTGTCAGAACATCAGGTCTTGAGAGTGACATTTCTATTCTGTTTATACTGAATAAGCAACATTCAGTTCTGAAGCTGATGGCCTCTTAGAACAATGACTGACAGGTCATCTTTAAGAATTTGACTATGCTATGACTTTTTCTGCCATTCTACCTTCATCTATGCTGACTGGTCAAAAAGAAAATGATACTGCAAGTATTGACAAGAATCTTTAAATTCTACCACACAAAGTAAGATCTTTCCAGATCTATCAGATTAAAAACGATTTCATTCGGGCATATTGTTAGGTCATGCCAAACAAATGATTTGCTAATTAAATAGATTAGGGATTACATGTTGATTAATATACTAGAAATCCCTATGAGTCTTTTAGCAATTAATTTTTAATAGGGAACATGCTTTCTAATGACCTGGGGCTGAAGGGCCAGCAACTTTACTTCCACCCATATTCTACTTCTAGCCAACATTACTTCTACCAACATTTCAACAACCCTTTTTCTGCTAGAATGATATGACAGCCACTCAATTGGTTATTGCCATTCAAATGCCAGAGACAGGTATGCGTAACAACTAGGGATTGGCATGAAGTGGGGAAATGCAGTTTCGTTTGTGGTTCATGGCATGCTCCATTTGCAAACCACAGACTATCATAAACGTTTAGCCACCTCACGAACCAATTCAGTTCATGAGGGTCATGCAGTGGTAGAACAGCTATCCCAGGGCACTTTCCGCCAGCTGAATGTCAATTTCAGCCCCATTATATCCTATGAGCCATTGAAGTCAATGGCAAATACATAGGGTATATTCTGGAGGCTGGAGGGGAAGGGGTTTGGGGGAGAGGCTTCAAACTCGCAGGGTAGCTTATGGAGCCTCTCCCCAATATACCAACCAAGTTTCAAGAGCATTGGACCAGGCGGTCAAATTCTACAGGCCCTCAAACAGGTTGCCCCCATCCCCTCCATTGTTTTCTATGGTGTCTCCCTACTAGAGACACCAAACTTGGAGGACATGTAGGCAAACATCCAGCGGAGGTTTCCTGTGAGTTGGTGTCTCTAGCTTGCACAGGATCTGTTCTGTACTCTCTTGAACTTGTGCCTGTCAAAATTCTCATGGATCCCTGTGACAGCTGCCATGATCCTATCCTGGGTCCCTGTGCCAGCTCTAAACTTAATCACCTGTAAAACAAGGACACTTTCTCCTATCTGTCTAAAACCTTAGATGAAAGGTACAAACTCTGAAAGTGTTATTCCAATTAGACAGGGGCATAGTTAAATTTTCCATTAAAACCAATAGAAATTGAGGGAGATGAATTGAATCACTAGAAAAAATGATTTGATAAATTTTACACTGAATTCAGAATGTTTTTAAAAATTAGCTACCTTCTATCAAAGCAAGGGATCTTTCAGCCTCCGTGTTCTGTACTGTGATACACAAGAGAAGCTTTGCACCTCATCTGGTTGTTACTAGGGATGAGCACAAACCAACTCATGAACTTAAGTTTGTGACAAATTTTGGCTGGTTCATGGCAGGTCAACCAGCACAAACTTTCCATGAACTTTCAAACTGTTCCTGGAGGTTCATGCTGGCATGTGAGCAAAAACATTTCCCAATGGACTGTCTCCGCTCAATCAAAATGTTTACACAATTTAAAAGCAACAACTTGGAGGGCATATAGAGGTCCCCTGTGATATCGATATCTCTAGCTTGCACAGGATCCATGACAATTTTGACAGACACAAGTTCAAGAGAGTATAGAACAGATCCTGTGCAAGCTAGAGATACCAAACTCATAGGAAACCTCCCCTGGATGTTTGCCTACATGTCCTCCCAGTTTGGTGTCTCTAACGTGCACAGGTTCCATTCTATAAACTCCTGAATCTCCTGGACCTGTGCTTGTCAAAATAATGTAGTCATTTCCCCAGAAAGCACTTTCCTGGGGGCACCTTCTCTGGGGGGGGTCATAACTTGGACCCCGTAGATTGAATCCTCACCAAACGTGGAGGGCAGGTAGGGGAGAGTCAGCTGGAGATCCCCTGTGAGTTTGGTGACTCTAGCAAGCTAGGGGGCTGTTCTACCAGTTAGTCAGTTTATTTAATTTGGTACATAACCAGCACATTTCAGTTAAAATAATTTTAAGAGCACAAATGTCTGCTTCTTTCTGTCCCTCCAGATGGAGTGCTTCCAATTGATGAGAAACAAAAGTAAAACATTTTCCCCTCCTGGTCTGCAGCTCAGCCTATGTGCCAAGGTGTATGGGCTTGCCATGTACCCAGTAGATATAGCACCAGAGAACATACTAGCATGAGGAACCAGGAACAAGGATCCTTACATTGAATCCCTCACCCCTTCCAGCAAATGAATCATCAATGTAATTGGTGTAGATGGCACTTGGGAAAGGGAAATAGCAGTTAATGCTTTTGCAAGCATGTGTAGGTTTATTGATTGGAATGCACCATTTTAAGTTGAAAATTGCAAACTTGCTTTTGAAACAGTGCATGTTTTTGCATTTTTTGAATAAATCCAAAAACAGACCTTCAAAACTTGTTGTGAATTCCTTTGATCTCTTTGCCCAATCACTAAAAGTTAAAATTGTACTCAAGTATTGTATTCATGTATTGTACTAATGTATTAAAGAGAGTTAATAGTGAACAAATGGTCCCTGTAATCAATTCATTTTAAGAGAATGCTTCCCAATTATTTAAACATAATTCATGCCTATTCTTCATATTTAATAGTTTATTTATCTGATTACACTTGTTTTCCACCACTGAGGCAAATGCTGCCAAAACTAGGGTATTTGATATCCTCTTGAATCTTCGGTTTTGCTGTTGTATTAGTGTTCTCCATTAGTAAGTTTTGTCTCCTAGTTGGAAGCAATGGAGAGACTTGTCACTGAAGCTACCAGAGTCTCATGTGTATTGGCTACAGAGCAAGAACGATGGATGAACAAGAAGTGGTAAGCTCTCATAGTAGGCTTGCCATTTGCCTGGTGGTAGCAGCAATCCACTGCCCCTTCCTTCAATCTCCCATCCTTGGGAAGATAGAGAAAGGGGGGGGTAACATAGATGATAACGCTCTAGGAATTTTCCATAATCTCTATTTGTTTTTACTGTAGAAATCAGAGGGAATTCCTAGAGTATCTCACTACCTCAGATAATACTACAATCATGGAAATCAGTTCTTCAAAGGATTTGCTGAAGCTACTACTGCTTTGAAAGTACTTTTTTGGGGCTGGTGTGCAGGACAATGAGAGGATGTTAGCATTACATTCATATATTGTAGGCTAAACAGAGAAAGTGTTGATTTAACAGCTTTCTTCAATTTCTTTGAGAGCCAATAAACAAATTGCCTGCTTATCTGTTGTCACCCACTTCCTTTATTTTCTATTTATCAACATGTAAGCATCAACATTATTGAAATTCTAAAATAAACTTGATCTGTTTTCCTATTGATTATTTCTGTGAAGGATCCATACATTTGAAGAAAGTGTGTGTTTAACAGGATCTCTAGTTCTGGTATGATTTCTTGAGAAATAACCACCAATCAATATATAAATAGATTTTCACATCTGTTGCATGATTTAATACGATTTAAACATCACTTAGTATGCATTTGCTGAGACTGATAAATTTAGGCCCACCAGCTAGTGATAATAAATTTGTTAGATATTCACTGGTACTTAATGCACTCTCTCTAATTGGTTTAGTGCTTGGTGATTAAATTCCATAGACTGTTAAGGAATTAGTAATGCTGAGTTTTAACATCACCCACTATTTTTGAATGAGAAAGAAATGTTTCTGTACTCCTTATGTATTTACTTATGGTCCTGATACATCATTATCTGCTTATGGTTAGACTGAATCTAAGCTTCACCCTATGTGAAGAGAGCCAGTTTGGTGTAGTGGTTAAGTGTGCGGACTCTAATCTGGGAGAACCGGGTTTGATTCCCCACTCCTCCACTTGCACCTAGCTGGATGACCTTGGGCAAGCCATAGTTCTGATAAGAGCTGTTCTTGAAAAAGAGCAGTTTCTGTCAAGAGCTCTCTCAGCCCCCCCTACCTCACAGGGTGTCTGTTGTGGAGAGGGGAAGGGAAAGGAGTTTGCCCCCACAGTCGGAATAACAAGATGGACAAAAGGTCTGGATCAAACAAGGGCCACTTTATTAACTATATACAGTTTATTAACAAAAACCGTAAAGGGAGCACTTCCTAGGTAGCGGAACAGACAAGGCAGGTGCCAGGCTGACCAGCCTCCTTGTCTAATATGTGGGCGAGCCACCAACCCCTGTCTTGAGCCATTAATCTGGCTTGCGACCAGCAGCCCAGCCACTGGTAGCCTCCCAGGAGCGCCTACCCCTGAAACTATACAGCTTGCAGAGAGAAGCTTACCCAAGAGGTTCCCAGAGGGAATCATCATTCACCGCCCAGGACCTTATTAGCCCACAGGCTGTTCCTGAAGACCCCCCCAGTTCCCAAAACACGGGACGGCTTAAGGTGCTCACCATTTTCCGCTTCCTTATCCCTGCCCTATTCTGCCACTTGCGAAGCCAAGCCTCTGCTTTGGCTGACGCGGCCACCTACCCACCTAAGGCGGCCCTGATCCCTTGCCGAATGTCCTCTAAAAATAACTTGTTGCCCTTGTTTGACAAGTGAATACCCCCCCTATATAGGTCAGTCTTTCCGACCACTATTCCCGGGTGTGGTAAGTAGACCCCCCTCCATTACTTTCTGGATCTGTCGGTTGACCTTGCGGCGAGCCCGGTCGATGCATCTGGGATCCCCCAAGTTGCACCATACATGCCGTGGTAAAATTGCGGACCAAATGACGTGCACCCTGGGCCATCTTGCCCGTATCAATTTCAGGTCTTCCGTGGCCTGGATAACCAGGGCCTTGCTTTCATCAGACCAAGATCATTGCCACCCAGGTGCACCAATAAAATATAAGGAGGCGGCCCATGCCGTTCCTCAAACAATAGGGGGAGTAACCTGTGCCAATGCATGCCCCTCCTTCCCCACCATTCAACCATCGCCAACTCACTCAGCCCCAACTGAGAACCAAACGTCGTCCTCTTGGCCTGATGAGCAGCCCAAAAAATCATACTGCGGCTGCAGATAGTGACTCTCCTCCGTTCCTGCCGGCCCACATCACCTGAAAAAGAACTGTGTTAGAACGTGCTCCATTAAAAACTTGCATTGACGTACATACCCCTTAAAACTATGGGATCTCCATCGTCCAATGCCTTGTATGTCTTCCCCAGAATACCCCATGGTAGCTGCCATGGAAGCAGCTCCAATTCTAAAGGAATGGGTCCCAAAGCGGAACCCGCCCAGACTCAATTGACTAAGCGCTCTCCGTGTCAGTGACCAAACTGAAATTTTGTGAGAGGAGACGCATCCCTGTGCTGAAATAATGTGCTGTCCCTCGACCCCCTGAGACTCAGGTAATGACGTAACACCACCACCGGGCATAACTCAGCTTTGGAACAACAGCCCAATTCTATTACTGAACCCTTACCCCGTTGATCAGTCTTCGACCACCGAATAGTAACAGCCAAACTAGCTTCTCGGACCTTGATGTCAGTTTGAAGTGTCGTTCTGGGAAGCAGAGACGAGCTTGCTAATACGTAGAGCTCCAAAAAATGCTACTAATGATGTGGCGTGAAATAAGGCAGCCTCGTATTAATCAGCGCAGCCCGCAGCCCCCTCAACACCAACGGAGTCAAGGGTACCCTGTCATCCTGAGGTTGTCTCACCTCGCGGGACCACCCGTCCAACATCTTTTTAACTTGGAAGTCAGTCGTCCTGTCCTCGTGCCCAGCCGCTTTAGCCGCGTAGGCCAGGGAAGCCAGCCTGCCCCTTATAGAGTGAACTGACAAGCTCCTCTGCTTCAAATAAATGCAAAACTGCATGAGTTGGTGAACTGCAATGGGCCAAACATGCCGTAGTCCCGCCTCTTGCCTAAAGGTGACAAATTGTTGACCTGCCATCATGTATGCTTTTCGTGTTGAAGGAGTGAGGGCCAGACCTATTGCCCGTTCAGCTTCAAGCCTCCAATCTGCCAAAAACTGGGAGGCATCCTTACCGGGCGCTCGTCCACTTCCGGGGTCAGCTGACGGAATTTCCTCATCTGTTTTCAAGAGAGAGCGTTAGCGACCCCGTTACTCACCCCAAGAACGTGCCTGGTGCGAAACAGTATATTATTCCTCAGACATAGCAATGTAAATACCCTAACTAATGCCATGACCTGTGCTGATTTGGATGATAATGAATTTATCACGTGTACTGTGGCCTGATTGTCACACCAAAAGTGGACCGTATGGTCAGCAAAATCCACTGTCCAGAACCCCGCTGCTGCCACAATTGGGAAAAACTCCAAAAAGGTTATGTCCTTGACCCAGCCCGCCCGGAACCAATCCTGCGGCCAGTCCTCAGCACACCAGTGTCCTCTAAAGTACACTCCGAAACCTGAGGAGCCCGCTGCATCTGATGTGACCTGCATCTCGGCCTCTAACTGCAAATCTTCTCTCCAAAACGATACCCCGTTAAATGAGCCTAAAAACTCTCTCCAAAGCAAGAGATCCTGTCGCATCCCATTAATCACCCTAGTCCTGTGATGCGGGAGGCACAGGCCTTGCATGGCATCACAGAGCCGCCTAACAAATGCCAGCCCCGGGGCCACCACTTTGCACGCAAAGTTGAGGTGGCCCACCAACTGCTGTAGCTCGTAAAGTGATATTTTCTTACACCCTAGAGAGTCCTCCACCATGACCAGAAGGCATTGTAACTTGTCCAAAGGGAGCCTGGAGCACTGTTGCATTGTGTCTATTTCTATACCTAAATAAGACAAAATGGGTGTCGGGCCCTCCGTCTTTTCCTCAGCGAGGGGGACTCCCAGCTCTGCAGCCAGTCCCATGAAATTGGACAGCAAAAATTCACATGTCTCCCCGCATCCCATGAACAAAAAATCGCCGAAATAGTGGGCCGTCGAGCTCAACCCGGTTCGAGAATGCAAGGCCCATTCCAAAAAGGAACTAAACCTCTCAAATGCCGCACAAGACACCAAACAGCCCATAGGAAGGGCCCTATCCATATAGTAATATCCCTCAAAAGAAAAGCCTAGTAGATCAAAATCTGCAGGGTGAACAGGCAGTAGCCTGAATGCCAACTTAATGTTGCACTTTGCTAATAGTGCACCCCAGCCACAAGCTCGCACTACCTTCATGGCCTGTCAAAGGACGTATATTTCACTGAACAGAGCTCATCCGGTATAGCGTCATTCACCGAACTGCCCCGAGGGTACGATAAATGATGAATGAAGCGGTATTCACTGGGGGTCTTCTTTGGTACGATGCCCAAAGGGGACACCCGTAAGGTAGGCATTGGGGGGAAAGAAAAAGCCCCAGCACTCTCCCAGCCTCACGTTCCTTCCTGATTTTATCTCTGACCACACTTTCCATCCCGTCTACCGACTTTAAATTGGAAGCTTGTCAAGGGTTCCGCTTGCCTTGGAAAGGTATCCTAAACCCAAATGAAAATCCCGCCAATAAATACCTACTGTCTAGTTTGTTCGGGTACCCCACAACCAATCTCCCAACAGCTGCACGTTAATTGGACTGGGCCCCTTTGTCATTAGCGCCCCCGTGGCCTCCTGTCCCACCTGGACGCTTGCCTCCCCGTGTTCCATAATGCCCTTTCGGTTTGGGGCAACCGGTCAGTGGATGAGGCCCCGCGCACAGGGGGCACTCATGCCGAAAGGAACAAGCCATGTATGCCCTGTAAAACCCGTAAAGGCTTTATAAACAATATCCAGGTATTGCAAAAGGGTGGATAACCTCCAAGGCTGGTGGCGCACAACCACACCTGCATATATAAGGAAACCCGGGAGCCAATTGGCCCAGGTCCTGTCGACCCTCCGTTTCTTAATGCGCTCTTTCTCCCTATCATCTAGGTCCTCCCTCTCCTTCTTATCTATTTCCCAAAACAATAAAGTGAACACGTTTACATAGCTACCCTTAAGAATCTTCTGCCTAGTAGCCATAGAAAGATGATCTCCCAGAGGCAAAGCTATGTCACCTTCGGGTAAAGCTTTGGCAGGGACTTGATCATAAGAATAGCCGCTCGGATTAGGTGGGTACCACGACCCTTGCCCCGTATATTGTGATGGTCCACCAGCCGCTATGGGCAGCACAAAGTGCCAGGCACCAGGGGCTGGAGAGGCCCCGACCCCAGGTGGGGCAACCTTGCCTGACGAAGATGCCCCTGACGTGCCCTGATCCCCTGGCCCCCATGGCCATGATGTATCCCGCTGTGTCTTATCGTTAGCCTTACCCTCCTGCTCTGCAGGACGCTTGGGACCCATGTACACGTCCAGCTGTTGACTCCCTTCGCCTTCCGGCACAGACCCGGCATCCACGTCCGCTGCCCCCGAAGTGGACAAGTGACTATCCTCGAGGAGCGCCAAACACGCCAAGATCTGTGCTTGAAAAGAAGAAATATCAGGCTTTTGGGGCCTTTTGGGTTGAGATGGAGTGGGAGTCTCCTGCTGAGGCTTAGCCTTCCGTTTCTCCAGGGCTTCTATCCTGGCTAAAATAGCCACGTTAATTGGGTCACCCTCCCCATCCTCTGGAATCGGAGGTGCAGGTCTAGTTGGGGGTTTCCTAGGCACCGGCAATTTGCCCACAGCCTTGCCTTGACCTTTTTTAGGAGCCATTGCTCTGGATGTATTAATTTTCCCCTGGGAACCTAATTATTTATCTACTTGCAATTCCTCGCTCCCCAACTGCAAGGTTGGCAGGAGCTGGGCTAGAGATGGGAGCTCCTTCTGACCTGTGGCACTCGGGCCTCAAGCTGTGGAACTACTGACCTTCTACAGGCTGCAGTTCAATGTCTTAACCACTTGAGCCACCGCGGCTTTAATGCAAGATGGAACAGGCCCCAGCCCACTAACCACTTGCAAAGTATTGACTTTCAGCTGTTAGATTGCCTTGCGAGGTTTTTCTGTTCACGCTGCTAGCCAGGAACGGGTGTGGCTACATTAGCCGGGAGAGTTTAAAAGAAGCACAGCTACAATGCAAAAGCTGTTCTGGTTATTCTGTTTATGGTCGTATTTACGTGTTGCTCAATATAGCTGAATCGTTAGCTGAAATCACTCTCTGACTCTTTGTTAAGTAACCGACTTAACAATTGGTGACGAGGATGGGATATTAGGGCGGGTAGGCAGTCCCGCTTAAATCAATCCCATGATGGACAACAACGAACATTGTGCCATGGCTGATCAACCGCAGGCACCACCAGATCCGGTGGAAGCGCCTGCCGTGATGGCCAATAGCCAGAAGTTCGAGGCATTCGAACCCGCAACCGAGGACTGGGACGCCTACGTGACGCGGCTCGAGTTCCAACTCGAGGCAAACGACATTGCGACAGACGCGAAGAAGCGGGCCACCCTCCTAAGTTCTTGTGGCAAAAGCTTTTTCGATATCGCCTGGTCATTGGTCTCCCCAGCGGACATCAAGATGGTGCCATTCAAGGACATCATGGAGAAGCTGAAGGCCCACTTCTCACCCCAGCCTTCAGAGATTGCCTGCAGGCACGCATTCTACAAGCGGATCCAGGCGGCAAATGAGTCGGTAGCAGAATATGTGGTGGCTTTGCGCAAGGCTGCGCGTCCATGCAACTTCGCGGACATCGATGAGGCCCTTCAAGACCAGCTGGTGTGTGGCATGAGGGATGAGAGGCTGCAACAGCGTTTGTTCGCCTGCACCACCCTGACTTGGGCTGTCGCATACTCTGAGGCCATCGCTGCAGAGGCAGCCGACAAGTCTACCAAAGAGGTCCGTCAGTGGCTGGCGCTGACAGAGCAGCGTGTTTACCACCAAGGTTCCCACAATGAGAGCGATGATGACATCTACACGGTAAAGGCGGGAGCGGACAAGCAGACCAGAGTGAAGCCTGCATCCAGCCAAACGTGTGCCGGTTGTTGCGGGAGCCACCATCGCGATCAGTGTTGGGCCAAAGACATCATGTGCCGAGCATGTGGAAGGCGGGGCCATCTAGCATGAGTCTGCAGAGTGCAGAGGAAATCTTTGCCAATGCCTTCGCAAGGGAACCAGTAATCCCAATTAACAGTGAAGGAAGCCAGCTGTCAGATGACAACTAACCTGTCGTGCGCATCGACCGTCCTTCGCACCGGCTGTCAGGGTAAGATCCACGTCATCCTCCACCTAGACGGCATCCTGTGCAGCATGGAGGTCGACTCAGGATCATCAGTAATGGTGATCTCATCAAGAACGTGGCAGCGGCTGTTTCCAACCCGAAGTCGGCGGCAGCTGAAGCCAGAGGACACGCAGGTATTGGATTTTCAAGGGAAACGTATTCCTCTGGTGGGGAGGGATCTGTTCAATGTCAAATTTAAAGGAAAATGTGCTGAGTTATCTCTGTTGGTTGCTGAATCCATATCCTGGCATCTCTGGGGGGGAGGAAAAGTTTTTGCGAAGCTTGACTTAGCTCAAGCATACCAGCAGCTGCCAGTAACCAAAGAGGCAGCTGAGGCTCAAACAATTGTTACATTCAGGGGAGCCTTCAGAGTAAAGAGACTCCAGTTCAGAGTTAATGTCGCCCCAGGAATTTTTCAAGGTCTGATGGAAGGGTTGCTCCGAGGGGTGCCTGGCACTGTTCCATATTTTGATGACATGCTGATTGCAGGGGGGGGGTCTGACCGGGAACTTATGGAACGAATGAGAACAGTGCTGGAGTGGTTTAAGACTGCTGGGTTGAAGGTAAAGCAGTCAAAGTGTCTTGTGGGGGTTCCAAGTGTAGAATTCTTGGGGTTCCGAATTGATGAGAGTGGTGTCCACCCCACAGAGGAAAAAGTGGCGGCAACTAAGAATAACCCACGGCCCCTAAATAAAAAAGAGCTCCAGTCCTTTTTAGGACTGTTGAATTTTTACCATGCCTTCTTGCCACACAAAGCGTCAGTGGCAGCACCCTTGCATGCACTCCTACACAAGGACGAAAAATGGAGATGGGGCTCTTAACACGAGCGGGCTTTTAAGGAAGTTAAAGCTTTGTTGTCTTCAAATGCCGTGTTAACCCATTATGATGAACAGAAGCTGCTGGTGCTAGCAGCAGACGCATCTCCGTTTGGGGTGGGGGCGGTTCTTAGCCATTTGATGCCGGGCGGCAGTGAAGCCTCAATTGCTTTTTATTCCAAGTCACTATCTGCAGCTGGAAAAAAGTATGCTCAGATAGATAAAGAAGGTCTTGCGCTGGTATCAGCTGTAAAGAAATTCCATGATTTTCTGTTTGGGAGGCAGTTTCTGTTGGTCACAGACCATAAGCCATTACTGGGAATCTTTGCCCCAGACCGGCAATTTCCCAACATCCTGTCCCCCCACATGATCTTCCTCACCGCGTATGACTATGACCTCAAGCATCGGCCAGGCAAGGCAATTGGACACATGGACGCCCTCAGCCGCTGCCCTCTGCCCAGCCAGGACTTGGACCCTGCCCCAGCAAGCACTGTATTGGCAATAGATGAACTGCCTCAGGCGCCGGTCTCCTCCATGGACATTGCTGCTATGACAGCTAAGGACAGTGTACTTTCTCGCATTTTGAACTGGGTGTGGAGGCGGTGGCCGGCAGGAAGTGTGGAGCCGGAATTCAAACCATACTGTGCGTGCCAAAATGAACTGTCTGTTTCAAAGGGATGCATGTTATGGGGAAACCGGGAGGTGGATCCAGAAAAGCTCAGAGAGAAGGTATTAGAATCCTTACACGAAGGCCATCCCGGTATGGTCCATATGAAGGCGCTGGCACGGGGGTACGTTTGGTGGCCCGGGTTAGATGCCGACATTGAAGAGTGGGTGAGGGTTTGCATGCCCTGCCAACAGGCCAGGCCGGAACCTACTCAAGCGATACCCCAAAAATGGGAATCTGCATGGAAGCCATGGTCCAGGCTTCACATGGATTTTGCAGGGCCAGTCCAGGGGCAAATGTTTTTGTTAATCATTGATGCGTACTCCAAGTGGCTAGAGGTAGCACACATGCACTCTACCTCTTCGACCTTTGTAATCAATGTATTGCGCCGTTTGTTTTTTACCCACGGGCTACTGGACGTGCTGGTGAGTGACAATGGGGCTCAGTTCACCTCTAGGGAGCTTGCACAGTTCCTAACCGACAATGGGATTAGGCACCTGACATCGGCTCCCTTTCACCCGGCCTCTAACGGCCAAGCAGAACGTATGGTCAGGACGACCAAAGAAGCCCTCAGTAAACTGACACAAGGCGATTGGGGGGTGAAACTAGCTTCTTTTCTTTTGCGCCAGCACACTACCTCTTGCTCTGCCACAGGCCGCAGCCCGGCCAAGCTGCTGATGGGACGCTGCCTCACTACCTTGTTAGATCGCTTGCACCCAGATCTTAACGATCTAAGACCCCAGCAGCAGAGTGCACTTGCAAAAGTGTGCACGTACAAACATGGAGACAAGTTTTTTGCCCGGAACTACGCAGAGGGTCATTCATGGCTTCCAGCCATTGTAAGCGAGGTAATAGGTTCCAGTATGTATGTGGTAGAGCTTGCCAATGGATGCAAATGGCGGCGCCACGTAGACCAGCTTAGGCAGCGGTGGGCGAAGGAAAGCCCAGATTCCCAGCCTGCTGAATCTTCCGAACCTGATTGCCAGCCCAGACCTCCAGCCAGGGAGGTGAGTACTGAATTTCCCAGTACTGTCCCCGAAGTAGGGCAGACCCCTACCTTCGAGGCTACACCCTCAGAAGCAAGTGCGCCTGACTCAGGAAATAGTGAGTCAAGCAGGGCCCCCCAAGTTGAGTTATCGCCTGAGCTGGCACAGCTACACAGGTCTCAGCGTGTGCACCGTGCACCCACATATCTGGGTGATTATGAATGTTGATATATTCTTCTTACTTAGGGGGGAGGAATTTGTGGTGTATTCAATGCAATGGAAAACTGTGTTTGAAATCACTAATTGAAACACCATGTAAAGCTTCATCCTGGGCAAGGATCCTAATAATTCAATCCCTATTGGTAGCCCAGGAAGAGCCGACCAATCACCTACCATCCAGTTCCCTGAGTGGGAATGTCTGTGATTGGACTTTATCTTGACAATCCTATTGGTTGTAATGTACAGTAGGGCATAGCTACATTAGCCGGGAGAGTTTAAAAGAAGCACAGCTACAATGCAAAAGCTGTTCTGGTTATTCTGTTTATGGTTGTATTTTCGCGTTGCTCAATAAAGCTGAATCGTTAGCTGAAATCACTCTCTGACTCTTTGATAAGTAACCGACTTAACAATTTTATTTATAAGAACAAAACTTTGAGGGAAATAAAGTCTAAGAAACAATGTTTCACTTCCACTGAACTTTTGAACTAAGGTCCTATACCCATAACCCGGATCCTTTCGTTACAAATTTACTATTTTCAGTTCTTCTATATAGTTCCCCTCAGTCAGAAAACCTATTTTTTAATCTCAGCACGTATGCTGTCTACTTGTCTGCTACCAACCCCCTAACCATCATTTTTTCAACTGCTGTTTTCAAGTCTCCTGCTCGCAACATTCTGTCAGCTCTCACTGGATCCTCTTAGGGAGAGGCTGAACCTAACTGGTCCATCACAAGGGGAAAATGAGATGCCCCTGCAAGTCCCTGTGGACCCCCTGCTTGTTATGATTTAGTAACTATTCTAGAAAGCGTACACACATCTGGGTGACAACAAGATTTTTGTGCATGCTACACCATCAGTTGAATACAGCCACATTCCCTTCTCTTGTGGTCCAATGTGAATTCTGATGTCAGGCTTGTACAGCCCGCAGTCACTCCTGGGTGTGCGTGTGAACGTGGCTGTCCCTCCCTTTTCTGGATCTTGCAACAATCAGCATCATCAGTTGAATACAGCCTACTTTTGTGCTGGTGAAAAAGGGACCAAAAAAAGGCTATACTGGGGCAAAAGGCATGTGTGACAAGGGCTGGAGGAAGGAAGAGAGTTTGGGTGAAAAAGCTTGCTGCACCCAACCCTGTGAACTGAGCGAGGGATGATGTCCCAAAGATATTGAATCCAGAAGCTTTGACACACTCCCACACAAGCCCGGACACAGCTATAGGGCACCTCCTCATCCCCGTAGTGAACAACAAGAAAGAATTTGGCAGGGGGTAGATTCTTGATTGAGACCTTAGATGGGGAGAGGTGAGGGGGTTGACTCCACCTTGCCCCTCCTCAGCAACCCTACCTCTCCCTTGCAGCCTGGAGAGGGCTCAGGCCATCCTCCCAGGTTAGCCTCTTTGCCCCTACTGTGGCTGGCATGGGACTCTCTGTGCATGTCCTGTCATCATCCCCGGCCTCCTGTAAGGTTCTCTGCCTCTCTGGGAGGCCAGAGAACCTGCTAGCTGCAGCTGTAGCCCACACTCCTCCCTGCCTACCCAGCATCTGCCTCTCAGTATCTGCCCGCACCCTCCACCTTTTAAAAGGGCCCACTTGTTGGCTCAGTCCAACCACGTAGTACCAAGGGCAAAGGAGGGCTGGGGGAGAGAGAAGCAGTTCCTGGGTTGCTGGCAGGGACAGGATCAGCCTGAAGGTGGGCACTGGGTCTCCTTGCAGTCCCAGATGCAGTGAGATTGGGGCCAGTTTCAGGAGAGGGACTTGGCTTTGCAATCCTAAGCAAGCTTTTAAAGTCCATTGAATTCAATGGGTTTAGAAAACAGTACTGTACTGTTGGTCTCTTAGTTACGAAATTTACTTCATTTTGCTCAGCACATCCATTGCGCTATCAAATGGCTCACAGTGCAATCCTATGCAGAGTTACTCCAGTCTAAGCTTTAGAAATAAATGGGTTGAGATTGGGTTAACTCTGATAGTATGGGCAGTTATTAGAGATGAGTGACACAAGTCTTCCCCATACCCATGTGTTAAATTAAAAAACAAACAAACCAGAAACTGCTGCTTCACCATTTAAAGTATGTGTTGGAGTCCATTTACCAGAAAGATCTCAGATTAGCTTTTGTTGCCCTATCTGTCTGTCTGTCTATCTACCCCAAGTTAAAACCCGTTAAAAATAATTCTCTGCCCATTTCAAAGACAAAAGCCAAGATCAAGCAGAGAGATGGCAGATTCTGCACAATTGCATCAGTCTTGCTGAAGACAGTACATATGTTTGTGTCCTTGGAATATTTATATTTTAACATTGAGATTCTAATACTGGAAATTTTTGCTGTATGCTTGCTACTGTCTTGATTGCTTAAGTTGGCTAATTACCTCCGTCAATCACCTATCTCTGATTCCACTCTATCTGAATTCTTATTATTGCTTTCAGTGTTTGTGGAAGACCTGCATCAATATGTCAACAGGTACCTTTTATGGGGCTTTTATGAGAACCAGCTTTGTGTAGTGGTTAGGAGCATGGACTCTAATCAGGGAGAACCAGGTTTGATTCCCCACTCCTCCACATGTGACCTTGGGTCAGTTACAAGCTCTTTCAGAGATGTTCTCTCAGGAGCAGTTCTCAAAGGAGCTCTCTCAGCCCAATTTACCACACCAGGTGTCTGTTGTGGGGAGAGGAAGGGAGAGGAGATTGTAAGTCACTCTGAGACTCCTTCAGGTAGTGAAGGGCAGGGTATAAATCCAATCTCCTCCTCCTCCTCCCTATTGTGAATTTGGGCTGAACTAGGGACAAACTTGGGTATTGAATTAGGGTATTGAAGTCCCTCCTCCCCTTGCACCTCAGTCCTGACCAAAATTGGGGCTGCATGGCATTTCTAGAGGGAATTCTCCATGGGGTCCAGCAGCTACTCTATGCTGGTCCCTATGGAGAACATGTGACAAAATCCATGTCTAATCTGGCCCTTAGAAAGTGGGCAATATTCACCCAGGAAAGGGTATCAAATACACACACATGAAGACATGAAGCTGCCATATACTGAATCAAACCACTTGTCCATCAAAGTCAATTTGGTCTACTCAGACTGGGAGAGGTCTTTTACATCACCTACTACCTGATCCTTTTGACTGGAGATCCTAGGGATTGAACCTGGGATCTTTTGTATGCCAATCAGATGCTGTACTATTGAGCCACAGCCCCTCCCAAATAATATGTCTTTCTGACCACAAACAGCAGTGCATTGTTCTTTCCACCACAGGAAGTCTGTCCCCACAGTCCATTACATAGGTCATGATTTATGCTGAGTCACACTTAATACAACTATGGTGCAGCTCTGGAAAGGTCATCACAGAATGACACTCATTTAAAGAGCAGCTATTTATAGAAGGGGGGAGGAACTGCTAAGATGAGAATTATGGGTTACAAAATAATATTTTCTAATGTAGAGGAACTGGAAATTGCTTATATATTATGATCATTGTCTGAGCCGCTAATTAACCCCTTCAGATGTGCATGGAGAAACCTTGGCTCTTTGTAATTACAGAATTATAAGCAACAAAAAGAACATTCTTTAAGATCATAGAATCACAGAATCATAGAATGTTAGAGTTGGAAGGGATCTTGCAGGTCATCTAGTCCAACCCCCTGCACTCTGCAGGAGCACAGCCAAAAGATAGCCCTACAACTTACTCGAAAGATGGTTGTCCAGCCTCTGCTTGAAAACATCCAGCAAAGAAGCATCCACCACCTCCCAAGGTAGTCTGTTCCACTGCTCAACCACTCTTACAGTTAGGAAGTTTCTCCTGATATTCAGCTAGTAAGAACTCCCTTGTAATTTCCACCCATTAGATCTAGTCTTGCAATCCAGACCAAGAGAGAATAGATCTGATTCATCTTCTACATGACAGCCCTTCAAATATTTGAAGACTGCAATCATGTCCCCTCTAAGCCTTCTGTTTCCCAGGCTAAACATACCCAACTCTTTCAGCCTTTCCTCGTAAGACTTGGATTCCAACCCTCTCACCATCCTGGTTGCCCTCTTCTGGACACGCTCAAGCTTGTCAACATCCTTCCTAAAATGTGGTGCCCAAAACTGGACACAGTACTCCAGGTGAGGCCTGACCATATCAGAATAGAGCAGAACTACCACCTCCCATGATCTGGACACAATGCTTCTGTTAATGCATCCTAAGATTGCATTAGCTTTTTCGCAGTCACATCACACTACAGGCTCATGTTTAGCTTGTGATCAACCAGAACACCTAGATGCCTTTCACATGTGCTGCTGTCAAGCCAAGTCCCTCCCATTCTATATCTGGGTTTTTTTGTATCTAAGTGTAAGATTTTGCACTTATCTCTACTGAAATTCATTTTATTTGTCTCAGCCCACTGTTCCAGCCTATCTAGATAATTTTGAATCCTGACTCTGTCTTCTTCAGAATTAGCAATCCCACCCAGCTTCATGTCATCTGCAAATCTGATAAGCATCCCCTCTATGTCTTCCTCCAGGTCATTTATAAAAACATTGAACAACACTGGGCCCAGGATCGAGCCCTGCGGCACTCCACTCAAGACTTCCCTCCACATAGACACAGAGCTATTTACAAGTACTCGTTGGGTACGATTTTTCAGCCAACCAAGAATCCATCCAATGGTTGCACCATCCAGCCCACACTTAACCAGCTTATCCTCAAGGATATCATGAGAAACTTTGTCAAATGCTTTACTGAAATCTAGATACACTATGTCCAGAGCACTGCCAGAGTCAACCATTTTATTAACTCTGTCAAAAAAGGAGATAAGGTTGGTCTAGCCTGACTTATTGTTGATAAACCCATGCTGGCTACTACCAATTAACTCATTCCATTCAAGGTGTTCACAGACAGAACATTTAATAATATGCTCTAGAATTTTTCCGGGTATTAATGTCAAACTGACAGGCCTGTAATTTCCTGGGGCCGTCTTTTTTCCCTTCTTGAAGATCGGGACAACTTTCACTCTTCTCCAGTCTTCCGGCACAACACCAGTACCCCAGGAAATCTCAAAGATTAGAGCCAGATCATCCAGTTTGCTCTGTTACTGGTGTAAAATTGTTGATATAGCAAAGTATTGTAGCAAATATATCATATATATAGGTTAAAAACAGAAGACTAGAAGCAGTAGTGCCTGTCTGTCTGACAGTGGTGAAATTACATTGAGAGCTGGGAGCTGTCCGTTCAGGACTGGTAAAAGGTAAAGGTTTCCCTTGCTCGAAAGCTAGTCGAATCCGACTCTAGGGGGCGGTGCTGATCTCTGTTTCCAAGCTGAAGAGCCAGCACTGTCCAAAGACATTTCCATGGTCATGTGGCCAGCATGACTAAGTGTTAAGGCACATAGAACTCTGTCACCTTCCCACTGAAGCGGTACCTATTTATCTACTTGCAATTTCTTGCTTTCGAACTGCTAGGTTGGCAGGAGCTGGGGAGCTCACTCTGTCCCGCAGCACTAGGGTCCCAAACTACCAAACTACAGACATTCCAGTCTTCAGCTCAGCATCTTACCCTCTGAGCCACTGTGGCCCTTCCTCAGGACTGGTACCATAGTTTAAAGATACCAAAGATCCTGGGGAGCAAAAGGAAGATGATATAGGGTCTAGAATACGAAGTGCAGTAAAAGGAGAGGGGGGGGGTAACAACAGTTTTCAGGAAATGTGAACAGAACACCTATAGAAACAACTATTTAGACCTCTACCAGGCTCAATTCTACCAACAAATGCAAAGCTACTCAACATGGCACCCAATTCAGACAATGAGGACAATCATCAAGGAGACTTGGTGAGGGGATTGACTTGTATGTAAACAATCTGTTCAGTCTTGGTTAGTCTGAATGCTGATTATGATTTCCCCCTCAGAGTTTTCAGGATCCCTGCTCTCTTTTTATTTACAGTTTTCATTCCATGTTTCCTGACATACTCCAGGGAGACTGACATTAAAATACATGAAAACACAGGCAACTAAAAGTTACCTAAAATTGCACACTTCCATCACTTTGTTTCTGTATGCAGTCTAGTTAATTATTATTATTAATACTCAAACTTTGTGGATGAAATTTATTGTTATTTGGTGGTTTAAACAACAGTGACACCCAATGAAAGATTTCTCACAGTGGTTCCAAGAACTATTGGATCCAAACCATTATGCTTTGTACACTTTCTGTTACTATGTCTGCCTACCTGTTGTGGTTACAGATCTTACAGCTGCTTTGTGAGGCCTTGCACTGCCCACTACTACTGATGGTGCTGAAGATCATAATAATTTGATTCAAAATAAGAATATAGCTAGCTCACAATACTAATCTGATATCTGAATTGAGTACCATTTCTTTCTTAACTGCTTCTATTTGCCAGTGAAGCTCAGAATAAGTCATTTATAAAGTGAATGGGAGGAACCTCTCCAATCACTACTAACAACCACAAAGGCTTGTTCACCCAGAACACAGTGGGAATGAACACAGACACATGAAGTTGCCACTGGGCCATCAAGGTCATTAATGTCTACTCTGGCAGGCAGCAACTCCTTAGGTCTTTCCCACCACCTTCCACCTGAGATCCTACAGCTCAGGTGTGTCCCAGGAGTGATCCAAGCTGAACCACTTGATTCAGACCTGTCTGGTGGCAGTGGGGTAGGAAGCAACAAGTGAGTTGCTGCCAGTGGCTTGATACAAGCTGAATAACACTCAGCTGTGGAAAGGAGTTGTTGCCACTGATCGAAACCGAGCCACTTTCAGTTTTGCTAGGGTTGGCTTGCTCTTTGGACATCCAATAGCTGTACAGGGCACAGTCCACCCTGAACCTCCCCAGGAAGTGAAAAGGCCAGTCTTCCCCTGCCATGGATGGAACCTGGGATCTTCTGCATGCAAAGCATATGCTTTACCACTGAGCTGAAGAGATCAGTGGTATAAACTAGGTAAAAGGTAGAGGTTTCCCTTGCTCGAAAGCCAGTCGAATCTGACTCTAGGGTTGCGGTGCTCATCTCCGTTTCCAAGCCAAAGAGCCAGCGCTATCCAAAGTCATTTCCATGATCATATGGCCGGCATGACTAGATGCCAAGGTGCATGGAACACTGTTACCTTCCCACCAAAGTGGTACCTATATATCTACTTGCAATTTCTTGCTTTTGAACTGCTAGGTTGGCAGGAGGTATAAACTAAGGTACCCCTAAATGGAATAGTCTCTTGGCTTAAGGTAGTTTTTTATGTTCATACATAATATGAGTACTGTAGCACTTGGGAAAGTCACAACAACCAGCATTAGATAACCAAATTAACACAGCTGCTCCATAACATGTCTATATAATGTCACATGTAAAGGCCATGGTAAGAAAAGCTGCCACAAGCTAGTCTCTTCAACTGCTGTGCATCTGCAGATGATCGTAAGAGAAGAATATTGAAAACACACCCATCCATGTTCAGACAGTGTATACCTGCAAATGCTGAGAAGTAGAAAGAGAAGCTTTGACCTCTGTGATCTGATCCTGCTTGTTGGGTTTCCAGAGCATATGTTTGTCCTCTGTGAAAAAGGATGCTGGACTAGATAGGTCACTGGCCTGATTTTTCAGGGCTTTTATGTTTTTACGTGTGATCGTAGGTAAGCAATGATCAGAATAAATATAAGTGCAGGCATTTGTTCTGTATCTCAGAACTGCAAGATAATCCTAGAGGCCAGAACCTAGCCCAGATCCAGGGTCATATATTCTTGTAGGGTTCTGAACTCCCTTCCTCTAAGAGGAAGTGGTCATTGATGCCATAATACAATGAAATGTTTTGGTCTCGAAGCACATGTTTCATTATTCTTAACTTGATATAGTAAGAAGTATAATTGGCAACTGATCAAAATTACCATATGCCTTTCTTCTGCTTGAAAGTGTATAAATATTTTGGCACCAGAAGTTGAGAATTTATTTGAATGCTAAGTACTAAAGCAAAATGGATTAGTCTTTAGTAAGGGGAGTTTGAAATTGCCCAGTGCCAGGGGGTTAATGGAAAGCAGTATGTCATATATGGTAGTTTCTCCTTGTGCTATCTTGGCCAGAACACCTGGGTAATGTGTTCTACATAAATTATAATTCCATCAATATTCTGGGAATCTTAACATTCTTTCTTCTACGTTTGAGAAAGACTTCTGTTGTTAAAGTGAGGCATCCAGTTAAGTATCCTGTTCTGATAAGTCTTATCATGGATATTTTCAATGCAAAAGAAGGGCCTATAAGGCATTGTGGAAATCATCTGCATTTTTTATTGCTTTAGGGCCTTCTGAAATAAAGTGATCTTCTACCCATTTTCTCAATGTGACATTTAGGAAACATTCCCAGGAGTTTCAAATGGTTCCCTTTAACTAGATTTGCAATATTACCTTGCCAGGAATGCAGAAATGTTTTATCTTAGACTATAAACCAGAAAATTAAAAATGAATTTCCTGTACCTATTTAAGTTCTGCTGGTTTGTCACTGAGTTTCAGTTGGAATAAGATGACATGCTATATCCTTACCAGCCAGTCATTATATATTGCTTTCCATTCTCAGGGCATGGCTGGTACTTTATCAATAGGGCCCATGCATCATTAAGTGGCAGTGCATGGCATTTCCCAAATTTAATATGAAAGCTTGGCAAGGAAAGCAAAATTGACATAGCCCTTGCATAGGAAAGAGATATATGAAACCCATGAGTATTTGCCATCTTGTATGGATAAATGGGCTAACTAACAGTGGGTCCAAATTTAATTGGACAGAACAGACTTATTTTTCAGGGAGGTAAAGTTCCTCTATGGGTCTCCTAAGTTAATGCAAATATTGATAACTTCAGCATATTTCTCAACAACATTCTTGCAAGTTTTCATACACTAAAAGCCACATTTTCAATAATACATTTGTTTTATATTTTGCATTTGGCTTTATTAATGCCAACATAAATATTTAAAACATTTTTATGCTGCCTTCTCACCCAATCAGGGTCCCAAAGCAGCACACATAAAACACTAGAACAATTAAAAGCAACATTAAAATGATAAAATAATTCAATAAAAACACATAAAAACAACACTAGAACCAAGGAGGAAGGTCAATAACCATTACTGGAGGCATGCCAAATGAAGCAAAAAAATCTTCACCTGCTGGTGGAAGATTCCAACAGAGGGAGACAGATGAGTCTTCCTGGGGAGGGAGTTCCAAGGTTTTGCTGCCATGACCGAGAAAGCATCAGGTTGCTACCCAATTAGCCTCAGATGGTGGGAGGCAACTGAGAAAAGGCCTTTGAAGATGACTGGAGTGAATGGGAAGGCCAATACCAGCATCCAGGTCAATACCAGCCCCTTGAATTGAGCCCAGAAGCAAATCAAAAGCTAGTGTATATGGAACATGACTGGAGTGATATGGTCTGTATGACCCACTCCAGTCAACACTCTGGCCGCAGCATTATGTACCAATTGCAGCTTCTGGACAGTCTTCAAGAGGAACTCTACATGGGGCACATTACAGTAACCTAATGTTACTTGGGCATGCACCACAGTGACAAGATCTTTTCTGCCCAGGATATGACACAGTATGTAGTGAGATACCATGAGACATCAGAAGATAATCTTACACATTACTGGGTAATTTTTTTTTCTGGCATGGAAATCAAGTGCTACATTGAAAAAGTCAAATTTAAAACCATAAATTTGCCTTCTCTCTTTGTGAAGATATTGAACCTGGTCATGGCCACACGTGGTCAATCACTCCTGTGGTTCAAATCACAATTCATTCATAACTATTTAAGAAGTGTTCGTTATTCTGAATGTCTGAGAATGGATCAAAAATAACCTGAGTTTATGCACTGGCACACTGTTTCCCCCTTTTTGTGTTAAAAATAAAGATAAACAAAAAGGTGTTTAAACCCTGCTTGGAGGTTGGGGAGGTTGTGTAAGTTGTCTCTCTTTTCTAGCTTTGCCTTTTTTTTTTTTTTGCGGGGCTTACTCAGCACTTATCAGGTCTGGATAACAAACACTTTGCCCTAGCTGTCGCCCTACCCTTCCTCCATCCATTCATCCAGTTCACCCACAGGAAAAGAAATATCACCTCACAAAAGAGATGTTTTCCTCAGTCATTTCACTCATGCTGGGTTGGATTGGGTTGAATTGGGTAAGCGGAATGGCTTATTGTGTCCCAGTGTCACTAATCCCCCCCCCATTTAACCTCCAAAGCCAAGCATGTTTGTGTTCATTGGTATTAATTAGATGTATGCATTCCTGTGCAGTTTCCTGAGGGTTAAATTTCAATCCTGCTAGATCTGAGCATGTGCCATCACGATGGATGTTGCTGACTGTTTAGTGTCACCAGCTGTGTTAGTGCAAAAGCAGCACATACACACAAAGGCAGATCATGAGAGGGAGGGCAGGAAGGGTTGCACCAGTGCTTAGTACTAGTGGCCCTTTCTTACATGCCCAGGGAAATGCTGATTGCCACTTTGGGGTCAGGAAGCAATTCTTCTCCAGGCCAGTTTGGCCAGGGATCCGGTAGGTTTTTTTTTTTGCCATCTTCTGGGCATGGAACAGTGGTCACTACGGGTGTGGAGAGGGAGGTATTTGCGAATTTCCTGCATTATGCAGGGAGTTGGACTAGATGAGGAGGTCCCTTCTAACTCTTATGATTCTATGATTTTCAGTGATACACAGTCTGCCTTGAGGATGGGCTGTGGCTTAGTGAGAACATTTGTACGGCATGCAGAAAATCCTAGGTTTGCTTTTCCAGTTAAAAGGATCAGGCTGTAGGTGGTATGAAAGAGCTCCACCTCAGACACTGGAGATCTGCCAGTCAGTAGCCAATAATGACTGTGATGGACCAATGGACTACTTGACTATAAGGTAGATTCATGTGTTCTTGATGACCCTGTGGAATACATAATCCAAGCAAGGCACTAATTGTAGGTGTTCATTAACAGCAGCTGCCTGGCAAAGGCTAAATGCCACCAATGAGCAGTTGTAAAACTGCGCAAAATGGTGTTTGCTAGCCAGCTGTTGAGATGATCAAATGAAACAAGGTACATTTGAATGGTGACCATCTTTTTGGTAAAAATTAAAAGATCTCTGGTCTTGTCAGGAGGCTGTGGTAGGAAAACTGGGGAGAGGCTTATGTTAGGTCCAACTAATACATTGCAAATACAGCATGATAGTCACTTGAAATTCACATGGGAAGCAGAGGCACAGCTGTTTGCTTAAAAGCAAGTTTCTCTATGTCTGATGTGACTGACATTTTATCCAGATAAATATACGTAGGATTGAAGCCTGAGTCTAATGTTGAATTGTCATAACGCATCTCATAAACTAGAAGTCACAAGCTATCCTTTACATTTTTAAAATGGAACAAAAACAATAACAACAACAATAGCAAGTGCTGTTTCTTTCCCTCCTGTTCCTTAAGTATAAGGAAACTTTAAGGGCAGCTGTTGAATCATTACTTTCTAGGAACAAGAAATTACATGAGACTAATGGGGTTCATTTTGTAATTTTTTTGTCTGCAAATGTACCATGTACCATGAGATACAAGGCCAATACAAAGACAGACTGTACTAGTTTACTGTAGCATCAGCTCTCCAAAACAACTACCTTGGAATGCTCCAGCCATCAGCAGAAGCTGGCTCTGTCTATTTCACTGGTTACAATTCAATTTGAGAAGAATTTTTCCATTATGCACAGAAGCACATGGGCACAATGTTGTTTTCAGTCTTTACCCTGGCTGGGTGTGTAGTAAATAGGAGCCATCATCCATTGAAAGCAACTGAGCAAGCATGGGAAAACATTAGTGCCCACCAAGAAAACATTTTTCCTCAACCTGCCTTGAACCAAGAGGAAAGGCTGGGTATAAATATTCTAATACATTAAAAAAGTTTTCAGTCATTTTATAAACAAAAGTAATTACATAAAAGTATCTCTCATCACTTGATGTCTGTTATAATGCATTGGCAAACTGCTGAACAATGTTAGCTTCAGCCAAGTTTTCAAACTCTCTGGTCTTTTCATTTGTGACTGTGGACAAAATTTGTAAATCAGATACTGTCACTATAAACTTGCAGAAAATCTCTGATCCAAAGTCAAGTGTTCTCCAAACAGTGAGAAAAGCAATGTTATAACCATATTTTAACATCCCATCCACTCTGTCTTGTATCACCAGGCAGTCAACAAAATTCACAACCCAATATAAATGGCAGAACACCACGACCAGGGCAGAGCAGAGAGCGATGATATTCTCATGGCTGAATTTCATGCAGAACATAAAAATAAAACATAGCCTCTCTGGGCTGTTTTTATGCAAACAGTTTATAGGTTTTATGATTTTAAAAATCAGTCCCTCTGTAATGGAGAATAAGGATTTTTTCTGACGGCAAGTCATTTTTTTCAGCAATAATTTTGAGAGGCTCTGCTGTAGATTGTTGCCATTATATATCAGATATAAAAGTGGGAAACTGTATTAACCATTCCAAAGAGAAAGAGAAGGAAATTCTATCAGTTTAAAAACAGGCTGTAATTTGTAGACAGCTAGAAGAGCTTTAGAAAGTCTTGATATTTTCATTATGAACAAAGGAGAGGCAGAACCAAGTATGATTAGGGTTGCCAGACACCCTGGTGGAGGCAGGGGTCTCCGTCACCAGGCCCTGCCCCCCAGCCACCAATCAGCTGGCCGATGGGGGCCAGTAGCAAGAGGAAGGCCTAGGCTACATTGTTGATGTTGCACAGGAAGTGACATTATCAAGCCAGTGACTTCCAGGCAACACTCTGATATTTGGGCAAAAATTCTATGGTAGAAGCTGGTTTTTCCATAAAGTTTTTGCTCAAATACCACAGTGTTAACTGGAAGTCACTGCATGATAATATCACTTCCTGTATGGCCTGGGCCTTTCTCTTTCTCCTGGTAAGCCCTCCCCATCCCCTGCTGGTTGCAAGGAGGGACCTGGCAACCATAGTTATGATGTGGTTAATGACTATTGAGGTAAGGAAGGTGGCATGGTATCGATCTTGTCAGATCTCAGAAGCTAAGCAGAGTTGGTACTTGAAAGGAAGATCAGCAAGTCTGCAGGGGAAGACAATGGCAAACCACCTCTGCTTCTCTCTTGCCTTGAAAACCCTTTGCTGGGGTTGCTATAAGTTGGCTGCAACTTGATGGCACTTCACACACACACAAACACACACACTGACTACTGAAGAATGTTTGTGCCCTGTTACAGTGATAATCAGGGGTCATTTCGTAGAAAAAGAGCTAGGGGGACTCATTAGCATAACTCATTAGCATTTGCCACACCCCCTGACATCACCGGAAGTGTGTCCTCTCCACAGCCGGCGGCGACCTCCAGCGGGCACCAGCAGGGAGCTCCAGGCCCCGCCCTCCCGCACCTCACCCGGGGGGATGGCCTCCCCCCGCGTCCCCCCCAAATGACCCTTGGTGATAATGTACAAAACAAAAACCTCCCAGTGGGAAAATCATATGGATCCTTTCCTGAAAGTACTGGCTTACTGGCTGACAGTGGAATGGATATATTTTGCTTTGACAGAAAAGGTTGTAGATTCTTGAATGGACCCTATTTCAAATCCTGCAAGTCCTCCAGCTCAGTATGGGTTGGCCTATTCCCCTCACACCATCTTGGAGGCCATTGGACAGATAAACTGAGTATCTCAAATATCCCAGATTCCAAATGGTGCAGAATCTCCTTCATATCCAAAATTTGGAATGTTTTCCTGCACTTGAGTGCATCAGCAGTCCTGTCCCTGATGTAGACCACTGTAGAAAAATTGAATATGACTAAATTAACCCCATGTACTTCAGAAGCATATATGAAAAGTTAGGAAATCTAATAAAGATATTTCTGATGTCCTGGCAACAATGAAAAATATGTTTCCAGGTTCCATATACAAAAGTGTCACAGCAATACATTTGACAAAATTGTTTGCATCAAGTCCTCAGAAAATTGGGGTATAAATAGTTTAATATAATACATAATTAAATAATTGTAGACTATGTGGAAGTCATGATGTGAACTGAATTCCCTGCCCCCCTAGCAATTATGCATTGAGTAAGATAGGGTCTGAAACAATATTCTAGTTTTCAGGGTTAATTTGCTTTGATATGGAAGTATTTTAGATGTCTCCTACTAATGCTTTTCACCATCATTTTCATCTCAGCTGTACTCTGATGTCCTCTGATATGGTGGTAGCATTCTTTGAGTATTAACACTCCCTCGTGTACATTAAGTAATGTTCCTGAAAATGGTTATTCTCCAATCTGATAGCATATGACACCATTAAGCACATCAGAAAAGTAGATACCAATAAAAAGCAGCAAGAAACTTAAGAAAGTAAATTCTGGAGTGGAAGTTAGATTCTATGAACTGCGATCAAGAACTTAACTGCTGAATGAACACTGTTGTGTTCTGTTCTACTGTACAGTGAAGGTATTGGAATATTGCTTTAGATCCTATGTTAGTGTTTAGTGGACAAAAGGAAAACCAGCTTCAGATATAGCTCTTCATATAAAAAATGCCTTCAACTAACACTTCTGTAAATGTATTTCATGTCATTCTTCCTACTTCATCATAACCCCCAACAATTCCCGCTTAGTGATAAAGCACATCTACTCCATACATCTGGGATTCTGATTCCAGGTCTGTAACTCAAGAGAACACATTCTTCTCATTACTTCTCAAGAACTGCAGTATTTTCCTCGAGGATCTCTCACAGTTTCACTGTATTTCAATCAGATTTCAGTCTGAAAGACAAAAGCAGTTGTGTGATGAGCCTCAAATATATATATATATATTTTTAAAAAAATCTAACCCATAAAACTATAGTTAATAATACAATAATAGTAACAGGTGATAAAATAATACACAGTAAATCAAAGTGTACCCAATAAACTGAGTTGTTACACACTGTTTATTTATTAATTTTAAAAGGCAATAGTAGATTTACACACATGTTATGCTTGATAAATTTTGGTAGGGCAATATACAATACCAACGTTTACATGGCTGGGGAACTTGGAAACCCACTTTCTTTTATCACTCTGACATAGGGAATATATTTATTGGATTGTTTGACTTTTAAAACATTGGATAGATCTCCTTTTTATCATATTTAGGAGATACTAGTTGTCACTGAGTGATCATCACCATGTTTAAACACAACATCTGTCTATATTCTGTGCATCAGATAGTAACAGTCAGTTTTGACTTTTCAGTGCATGACAGCAGATCACTTCTTGATAAAAGGATGCAAGGATCTCATTCCTGTTCCCTCACATTAGGTTTGAAGGGGTGTAGGAAAGAACTACGCACATCATAGAGGATCCTTACATCCACCATATTCTTCATAACCTTCTCCTTCATATAAGATTATTTGTGATTGCATTTATTTATATACAATTTGTGGGTAGCACAGAGACAAAAGTTGCTAGGGAGATTATTTTTTCTTGTTTTTACAAAGATTAAACATAAGCTTTCTAATGTGAAGGTTACATTTGACATTGGTGTTTGAACTGACAGTTTTTTTGTGATGAATGAATTGTTTTAACATGCTAGTCAATCGTTGCACTACGACACCTTTAGAATTATGAACAAAAGTTATTCCATTGCATAGTTTTTACCTTTGCCAACGGTTTCTGCCAATTTTTTCTCAATAGTTATAGTATAAATAGGGAACTGGCAGGGACACATAATTAATCTCTCTCCATCTCCATGGGGATCTTTTGGAGTGACAGAATGGAGGTAAAACCTCTCCTATTGTCGGCTGCTGCAGAGATTCTCCCTAGCTTAATAAGTCATTTCCATTTCCAGCAGTTTCTCATGGGCCTTAAATATCCCTGCTTAAAATATATTTTGAGCAGGAAACTGGAATACATTATGCCTTATTAATATATCCTGGATAACCCTTTAGAAATAGAGGCACATGAAATGCAAGATGGGAATTTCAGCATGAAACCAGCAGGAAGAGAACATAAATATGGCACACAGTATACATTAGGACAGCACAGAAGTCTGCCTTTCATTCAAATATCATCTGTGCTCATCATCATACATCTAAGCATACCGCAAGAAATACTGTTTGGAAAAGATACTAATACTGTATTTGCTGAAATGGCAGACTTGAAACTGAGCAAACCTAACTAAGGAATCACAGACATTCTTTTGCATAATGTTAAGAAATCTGACAGATTTTTAGTGAATTAAGAAGGACTTGCCCCTGTATTGCCATTTGCCACCCAAGACGAAATAAGAGACAGACACAGGTGCTGGGTTTTACTATTGGGCCACTTTATTAAATGACATCATAACTGTAACCAATGGCAAGGGCAAACAGTTCAGCGGTATAATCAAGGCCCGGGGGTCTTTGACCCCTTCCTTAACTTTTGACATAGGGCGAGCCACCCAATCCCAGGCTGGAGCTATCCTTGATGGCTCCCGCCCGGCCAGTTAGCCATTACAGGACGACCCCCTAGTCCAAACTCCCGAGCCGCTAGGTTCAAAGAGAGGACCAACGGGGGGGTTCCCCCAGCAGTCCGGTTTTCCTGCCC
>NW_015161454.1:170844-172839 GCF_001447785.1 Gekko japonicus
AAAACCCCCCTTCCACATGCCAATCAGGAGGGGGCGAAAAATTCCTACCCGCCCCCCAAACGGGCGACCAGCCAAGCCTGCACTAAAAACAGGGCGGGAGGGTGGGTCGACGACTTGGCGAACTGCTGCTGAGTCAGGCTTAAATCTCCTTGGCCCCTCCTCCCCCTTGAAAACAAACGGGCCAATTACGGCCCGACACGACAGCCTGTCTCCTCTTCTGGGCGGCAAATATGCCTCCCCAGCCCCACGGTCTTTCCGGCCGGGGGCTGTTGATCCGGCTTGCCACCCAAGACGAAATAAAAGACAGACACAGGTGCTGGGTTTTACTATTGGGCCACTTTATTAAATGACATCTTAACTGTAACCAACGGCAAGGGCAAACAGTTCAGCAGTATAATCAAGGCCCGGGGGTCTCTGACCCCTTCCTTAACTTTTGACATAGGGCGAGCCACCCAACCCCAGGCTGGAGCCATCCTTGATGGCTCCCGCCCAGCCGGTTAGCCATTACAGGACGACCCCCTAGTCCAAACTCCCGAGCCGCTAGGTTCAAAGAGAGGACCAAATGGGGTGTTCCCCCAGGCAGTCTGTTTTCCCCGCCCCGTGCCGCTAGGCACAAAGGCTGTACTCACTAGACCCCTTTCAACCCAAAATATGGGTGTTGGCTGGTGCTCACCGTACCACCACCTACATACCGCCTATAACCCTGCTACCGCCAAGGCCAAGCCTCGGCTTAGGCCTTTGCGCCCACCGGGAGGCCCAACACCACCCGCAGCCCTTGCCGGAGGTCTTCCAGAAAGATGTCATTGCCCAATTGAGACAAGTGTACACCATCCTGCCTGTACAGCTCAGCACGCCCCTGGTGTATAGTCAGGTGAGGAATAAAAAGGCCCATTCCACCTTCCAAGATTCTTTGCAGCTCCCGGTTAGCCTTCCAGCGAGCCTTGTCAATGGCCAGAGGGCTCAGTGCACCTCGCCAAACTCTACGTGGTATAATGGCCGACCAGATTAAACGTGTCTCCAGCCACCTCCTTCGTAGTGCCTGGAAATCGTCACGGGCTTGAAGAATCAGGGCCTTTCCCTTCATCAAACCCAGATCATTTCCACCCAAGTGTATAACAAGAAACTGTGGCGGAGGCCCAGCCTTTTCTTGAAACAACAGCTGTAGCAACCCGAACCACTGCAAGCCCCTGCGGCCCTGCCACTCCACCGTAGCCCATTGGCCGAGACCCAGCTGAGAGCCAACCGCCGTTCTTCTGGCGTGGCATGCCGCCCAGAAAACATAACTGCGCCCGCAGATCAAAACAGTCTTCCTTTCCTGCCGGGCAAACAAACCTAGAACAGAGAACACAGTTAACAAAGCGTGGGAGAAACACCACCGTCCACCCTTCCAAGCTCCATGCAGCCCCTACTTCCTTACCAAAGGGCGGACATAAGTTCGGAAAACTCCAGAGCACCATCTGCCCAACCTCTTAATATCACCCTCCGGATATCCCATTGCCGCTGCTGTGGATTCAGCACCGATACGAAAAGAGTGCGTCCCAAAACGTGCCCCCGCCAGCCCCAAACGAGCTAATGCCTTAGTAGTGACTGACCAAAACTGGTATTTTGTCAAAGGGGTGCCATCACGATGCTGAAATAATAAGCCATCAAGCATACCCCTAAGTGCTAGGTATGCGGCCAAGGCTTTTACCGGGCATAACTGCACTTCTCCGCAAGCTCCGAGCTCTACAGCTACACCGCGGTGGCGCTGATCTGTTTTTGAACGCCTCACGACCAACATGGCCTTTATTGCGCCTAACTCTACATCCTGTATCCTAAGTGCCCTACCCGAGGAATCTCTTCTGGACTGTACAACTAGTTCACTGACTTGTAACGCCCCAAAAAATGCTACAAGAGCGGCAGCATGAAATAAGGTCTCTTCATATGCAGAAGAGCAAACATGCTTCCATGTGGCTTGTAAGCCCCACAAAATGTCTGGGGAAATGGGCTGCCTCT
>NW_015161454.1:173787-199795 GCF_001447785.1 Gekko japonicus
CTTGGGCACAATACCCAATGGAGAAACTCGAAAGTTGGGAACTGGTGGAGCCGTGAAAGGACCCAGCACCCTTCCTTCCCTCAACTCCTTCTCGATCTTTTCCCTAACTACAGTCTCCATGCCCCTTAAAGACTTCAGGTTACATGCCATAAAAGGGGCCCTAACTCCCTGGAAGGGAATGTGAAAACCTTTAGAAAAACCTTCCAACAAATACAGGCTGTCCCTGCGACTGGGGTAACCCTGCAACAACTGCTTAAGCACTGTCCATCTTATGGGGGTTGGCCCCCTTTCCATGCCCCTGTGAGGGAGCCCCCCTCAGTTCGCCTGCGACCTCTCCTCGGCTTTCCTCGGAAACACGCGGAGAAGGGATGGGGTCCGGCACACAGCGGGCATTCATGCCTAAACCGGCATGCCTTCCGGCTGCACACTCCTTGCGCCCCAAATTCCCAGCAAATCTGGCGGGGTTGAACTGCCCGCCCCGCCTGCGTGAAGGAACGTTCCACCAGATGCCCACTATGAGAGCGTTCACCAGAATTTGGCCTGGAGGCAGTCATCACTTGTAACCACAAATGAGGGTGGATCTGGTCCCAACGTAAAGAAGCGTTCATGGCTGCCCGCATTCTAAATTCTTCATCATACTGAAGCCAGGCGGGGCCGGTAAAACCAGTATAACCTTTGTATATGATGTCGAAGTATTGGAACAACCCGGCTGCCTTATAAGGTTGCGCTTTAGAAAGCACACCCGCATAAATCAAAAATCCAGCAACCCAGTTGGCCCAAGTCTTATCAACCCTCATTCTCCGGTATTTCTCTTTATCTTTCTCTTCTAAATCCTCCTTCTCCTTCTTCTCTAGTTCACGATACAATAAAGTGAAAACATCCACAAACTCTCCCCTGCATATTTTCTCCCTTGTAGCTGGTAAAAGATGATCGCCAAGGGGCAGTGCTAAGTCCCCAAAAGGGAGCGCACAAGTCGGAGCCCCAGCATATGACACTCCACTTGGCGAGGGGCCACCCCACCATGGTGTAAAGCCAGCCCCGCAGCTAGCTACCACCGGACAAGAAGTGTTCTGACCCATCTGACCCCACCCGTGGCTGCATGCTGGGGTGCTGGGCGGGGAATGCACTAACCCCTCAGATTCGGGATGGCCCCATGGCCATGCACCCGCAGTGTGGTGTGTGCAACACTTACCCGGCACTGAAGAAGGGCCTGCCACGGGCTCAGCTGGATTCTGCTGCCCCACAGTCGTAGCCGCTGCCGCTCCTCCAGCCTTACTGCCTTCAGCTTTATCCGCATCCACCACTGCAGAACACCCCTCTACAATAGATAAACGGGTTAATACCTCCGTTTGAAACCTCTTGTTGGCAGCTGAACGAGTTTCTTTCCTACCCTTAGCACCCCCCAGCGGTCGCACAGGAGGATTGGAGACACCAGCTGCAGCCTCCACCGCTAGCAAGCGGTCCAAAATAGCTTGTTGCACCCCATCCTCTTCTTCATCTGATGAAGACAACGCCAGAGCTGGCTGCTTGGGCGCTGGCTTAGGTGCCGGCTGCTTGCCCTTGGAGCGACTGCGTCCTTTCTTGGGTGCCATAGCCCAACGAAACTGATACCAATTCAACAAAATGGCCGACCAATCTCTGCAAACAAAATGGCCGCCAAACAATATCAGCAAAATGGCCGCCAACCACACCCAATATGGCCACCGCCCACTAAATACAGTTCGGAGGGGAGGGAGATAAGGAGGAGAAAGTTGGCTTTATACCCAGCCCTGCACCCTGAAGGAGTCTCAGAGCAGCCCACAAACTCCCTTCCAAACCCCTCTCCCAACCTCTACCAGTGAGTCGGGGGGACTGAAAAACCCTGCCTGAACCGCCCTTTCCGGACGGATCTGCAGGCCCTATGGCAGGCTCAAGGCCACCAGAATGTGCTACAGAGATGCAGGGAAGCAAATCAGGGACACTTAAGACAGAGCACCGCCCAACCCACTACACCAAATTGCGCGCTCCCCCTACCTGACTGTTTATTTGCGGGGGGGGGGCAATGGAGAAATTCCTCCTTAGGAATGGGGGGGCAATTCCAGGCCTCCCACCTCCCGCGGGCGGACTGCAAAGCAGCCAATCGCTTAGCCACCACTCAGCCCCACTCTTGCAATCACCACCCCCTGTTCAACTGTTCCTGCCGAACAACCGGTAGGCCGCCTACTCAATGGCAGCCCCGAAATGCCCCCAAACCAACAGTGCCACAGCGCACAGCAAAGCGTCTTCGTGCTGATGCCCTGACGCAGCAGCTGATTCGCCCAGCATTGACCTCCGCTGCAACGCAAGCCGCCACCGAGAGCTCCGCCCCGGCAACCGCTCCTTCGCTCCCGAGCAGAGCCGACCAGCCGCAGTTACAGTCGCCGCCTCAAACCGCCGCTGAGCTCCTCCTCAGCCCGGCAGCCGCTTGTCCTAGCGCCGGGATCAAAGTGCCCAGCTGCTTCTCCCCCCACCGAATCGCGTCCGGCCAAGGAGCTCCGAGCCGCGCTGCCCACGCCGCAAGGCCTAAAGGACCTTCCGCAGCCCAAAGAGTTCCCCCTCCAGACGACGACTCGGCAAACTGCTGCTGAGTCAGGGAGGGGGTCGGCTTAAATCTCCTTGGCCCCTCCTCCCCCTTGGAAACAAACGGGCCAATTACGGCCCGACACGACAGCCTGTCTCCTCTTCTGGGTGGCAAATATGCCTCCACAGCCCCACGGCCTTTCCGGCCGGGGGCTGTTGATCCGGCTTGGTTCTGTATTCCTGTTTGAGCCCCTAACCCTGCTGATTTCTTACTGAATATGTACCATTATCTGCTCTGCTGTAAATTACTAAAATTTATCCATTCTTTAAAAGAGCTATCCTAAACAACGGTACTCAGAATCCTATTCAGGCCTATTCAGTGGGGCTTACTTCCAGAAACATATGCTTAGGATTGCACCATAAGCTTTTCAAAAGCCATCCGCAAAGTTTGTCTAAGAAATGATCACTCACTAAATATTGGGTGCTTTTTCCCAAACAAAAAAAGGGGGAGGGATAATGGAGCTGCCTTTTCTTTTTCTGAGAGCTGGAAGTAGGCTTAATGGAAAAAAAAAAGAGTGAAACAAATTAAAACTTTATGGGATTGACATCTGAAAATAAATGATTTGAAGATGACACAATTCTTTGTTCAGTAGCTATATTAATATTACAATGAAATCAAAGGACTGAATTTTAAAATTTTGCAGGGATTTTTTAAAATTCTGAATCACTGACTTGAGCAGTGAAGTGTTCATGTACACAAAAGCTCATACCTTGAATAAAACTTTGTTGATCTTAAAGGGGCCACTGGACTCAAAAACTTTGTTCTTGAGCAATGGATGAGATGGGTCAAGGAGTATAAACCCCTTGGCTCACAGCCTGCTCACTGGTTGTGATCAATAGAACATATAAAACACTGCTTATCTATGTCCAGATTGTTCAGATATGTTTGATTGTGGGGGAAAAAATGTGATTACATACTGTTTCCCTCCAACTGCCTCCATTCACCAATGCATCTGCAACCAGCCTCCAATAGTTAAATGACACATTGTTAAATGCAAACACATATACACACACATTTCGAAACAAGTCTTACTTACGAGTCAGGTGCGTCTCCGTCCCTTATGGCAGTGTCACTCAGTGCTTGCTAATGGCTGCTCTCAGCTGTCCAAATCCAGACAAATATGTGTATGCACATTCTCATGCTGCCTCATGGGAATTATTGCTTTTCTCCAACATCTGCAAAAATTTTGTTTTCAAACTTTTAGACTAGTAAAAAGACACGTTTTGGGTCTGCAGCATTCAGCCTCACAATGAAAACTAAAAGGAAAGGCAGCTAAACTGTCTTGATTGGAACATGTTCTTTCATGTTCTTGCAGGTAACATATTCACTATAGGATGCAACTGCACAACTACCAAGAGAGCTGAGCTACAAGTGATTCCATGACCTGGCCAACCATGACCATAGGGGATACGTGCCTTCTTTTCTGCTGATTGAGAAGATTTTGTTCATTGACTCTGCGGCATAAAAACAGCTACTACCACCAACACAAGTTACAAATGTAGATTATTTGACAAGACATGGCACAGCCATGACACTCTAGTAGTAGCATAAACAACTACTGCAGAGGCACAGAGTTGCTTGGTACGGCATGTAAGTGGAACTCAGAGCAATTGAAGTGATCCAGCAAGGAGGCTCATCTCATGTGTAAACAAGAGTTCAGTCATGGTCATGATCATGGTCTTTGCATTCATGTTGAAGTTCTTAGCATCCAAGGTACAAATGTGTCTTTCACTACTGCTCAACTGCCTTGTCTTTGCTTCATTTTAACCAATATCCAAATGCTTAATTTTGCTATGTATCCCCTTTGATTATGATGTTTTACAGACAATACCAAATCAGATCAACTGTTAATGGTTTTAGTGTAATGTGCAAAGGGGGACTTTCCACATTTCCTTTGGAAGGTAACTCAGGAATTCCACAGTGACAGTGGCATTGTGCATTTTGCAAATGACACTGTTGCCCCCCAAGCCAGAAATAATGAGGCAGACACAAATGTTGGGTTTAACTATAGGGCCACTTTATTAACTGACAACTTAAACAGGAACCAACAGCAAGGGCAACACAGCTTGTGGTATGGTCAAGGCCAGAGGTCAAGGACCCCTCCCTTACCTCTTCAATAGGGCGAGCCACCCTGCCCCAGGTGGGAGCCCACTGCAGGGGCTCCCACCCAGCCGGCTAGCAATTGCAGGACAACCCTGTAGCCCCATCCCCCAAGCCGCAAGGTTTAAAGAGAGGACCTAAACAGGGCTGTCCCGAAGGCAGTCCATTTTTCCTGCCCTGTGCCGCAAGGCACAAAGACTGTACTCACAGGACCCCTTCAACCCCAAATGATGGGTGTCAGCTGGTGCTCACTGGACTGCAATCTGTATACCGCATAGCAACCTGCCTAAATGAAAGTGACTGACCTAACTAACACGACTCACCCTTCTAAACATCTGCATCACTTCTGCAGTGCAGGGTAGGTGAAAACACTCTCTCCAAGTGCCAATCAGGAAGGGGCGAAAAATTCCTACCCAACCCCGAAAACCGGGTGACCAGCAAATGCCTGCACTACTAACAGAGCGAGAGGGTGGGCCAACAACCACGCGGGACTGCTGAGGGGGAGAGGCGGGGCCGGGCTTTTAAGTTTTCTTGGCCCCTCCCCCTCCCAAGGCCTAAATCTAGCCTGCCTCGTCCAACTGGGAGGCAAAGGTGCTTCTCCAGCCCAAACAGCCGTGGGCTGTTTGAACCGTGGAAGTGGAAAAAAAGTGGGAGTGTGATCCATTTCTACATCTTATTGTAATGTAGAAAGCAGACTCACTTGCTGCTGATAAATGACGTTGCCATTGGCTTCATGGGGGGGGGGATCCCCACCTGTAACACTTTCTGCCAAACTACACAACTTATACTGTACCCCATTTAGAAGAATCCTCCATACCAAGTTGTAAACAGAGAAAAAGGGCCACCATTTGCAATGCTAAATTTCTCCTTTGTGGAACAGAGATATGGAAACATGATAAGTTTCTCCTCTCTGTGTTTTCTTGCTACTGAGATCCTGATATGATCCTCTGTGTGTGCATGTGAGAGAGAGCACATTTCCGCACAAGTGCAAACCTCTGAATCGGCGTTCTTAAATAATCGGAGTTTGTAAAACTTTCAGCACAACCTTTCGCCTCCCCTGGAGTCGATCCAAAATTAGTGCACCATTACCCCACGGTTTCCAAAACCGCTTCCTCCCCAATTTTTTCCCCTTCAAATCTGAACTCGCAGGTGTGTTTTCTTTTTCTTTTTTTTACAATGGTATGATGTTGTAACATTACTGCATATGCAAAAAAGAAGGTTCTGTACATGATGACACATTTAGCTTGCTTCAGAATTATTGAATAACACTGTCATGAATTTGTGTATCCAGCTCGATGATTGCAAACAGAATATTATTTTCATCAGGATTTTTTGGGAATCTTTGCTGTCCATTTCCTTTGAAATGGAAGCAACCATGCTGTTCCCCATGATACATCCAGCCTTTTTAAAACAATGTTATGATGTTATAATGTTACTGCACATGCACACAAAAAAGGAGGTTCCATCACTGATGGAGTACATGACAACACAGCCACACAACCCTTTTTCAAAGGAAGTGCAGATCTCTCTCTCTCTCTCTCTCACGCACACACACACACACACACCTCTGTCCTTGGTTTATTCATTCAGCACTTTTCTTCCAAACCCTGCCTGTTTTAACTTTCATCTTGGTCTCCATCAAGGAGCCAGAGGGCTTGCTTAGAAGGAAATTAAATATTTCAGACAGCAGAGCACAGTGAGATTATATGCAAGGGAGCAGGGGTGTTACCACATTCATTTGCATGCTTCTCCACTTAGTAAAAAGGACAAACAAACAAATGAAAAATGCTGGCTCTACTTTAGATGTGAGCAGACAGAGTCTCTTTTTAAGGCTATGAGCCAGCAACAGGACTGGGAAATATGTTCTGATCTAGAATGCTGATCTAGGATGATGGCCTGAAGCATGGTCACAAGCTAAGTGCTCCACTGGACAGTGTGTCCGTCAGGCCATGTATGTCCTCCTAGTCACTCTATCTCCAAACAGGACCAGTGGGAAGGCCACAGGAAACAGGGGTCTTCCCCCTGGAAAGATGCTGCACATCAGAATCCTGATTCAATGGATGTGGATCTTCTCTAGTATAGACATCCACATACTTAGAACTTTATATTAGGTTCTGATGAATTAGTTTTTCAGTGGTTTGTTTCTGAAAACGATGTTGAAGCTGGGGAGCTGGGGCATATACTAAGGCGCTTCTACCCTTAAAAACTGCCACTCCAGAAGTAAAAACTTTGAAGTCATTTAATATGCCAGATTTGGCTTTCAGTTGATTAAGTGTAACACTGAATAAATCTATGAGGTAGGACCAGTTGCCCCAATCGTTTAATTTCCCCCCTTGTGCTCCTCTTCTCTACCATGCTTTTCCAGTGAGATGAAATACAAGACTGCTGCCCCTATCTCTCATCCCTGCTCTCATCCTTGCTCTCCTGTCTATCTGTTCCTCCTGAAGTCTATACATAGCATTTGAAGTCTTCCCTCTAAAGATTACCTGAGGTATGTTAGATTGCTTCAATGACTTTCTGACCATTTTTAGTATTAACTCACCTGACCTGTAATGGAGAAGTGGTAACACTTCACAAATTTCCCACTCTCTCCATTGATTGCTTTGGTTCAAGGGAACTCCTGGCCTTCTTAATAGAGGTATGAACTTGTATAAGAAAGGGCAGCATCTGAAATATCAGAGGAATCATTTTCTTTATCGTGTGTTCTCAGATATCTCCTACAGTTACAGGAGGATAGAGTCTCTGTTTCTTTTATTTAGCATGCAAGTGAATGACCTTTACAAATCAATCGTATCTCTTTGACATTGACTTCTTGGCAGTGTGGTTTTCTTCCTCGATTTATGCCATGAGAATGAAGGCAGGAAAAAAAACCCAAGCTGCTACTTAATAGGTGTTCTGTGTATGTTAAAATGATCCAAAATGTCTTAGGTTCTATAATGTATCATTAATGTTATCAACCAGTTATTTAATTATGGTTGCAAACAAATGAAGCAGATTAGAAGTTAATTAATCCCCCCCAATTCATATTACCATACTTCTAACTCTCTTTAGGAAACTGTGGTTCTCAGTTACTGTATCAATAAAACCCAGGAACCTCACTTCCTGTATCACCTTAGCAGCAGAAGGATTTTCTGGCCTGGTCTGTTCTTATGCGCAGTTCCAGCATTAGAGATGTCTGGAGGATGGTACTGCAGCTTCCAGCTCAACCAGGGGTCATTTTGTAGAAAAAGAGATGCAGAAGCTCATTAGCATAACTTATTTGTCTATGCCACACACCCTGACATCTCCAGAAGTGTGTCAGAAGGCAACACCCACCAATCAGACTCCACTGGACTGTTTTGGATTGCTAGCTATTGCGGGAGGGGGGGACGTGCAGATTTGTCCTCACAGAAGAGGGAGAGCTTGTACCTGAATAAAACTTCGTCTTAAAGGTGCCACTGGACTATTTTGGATTGCTAGCTAGGGGAAGGGGGGATGCACAGATCTCCCTTCACAGAGGAGGGAGAGCTTGTACCTGAAGGCGGGGGGGGGGGCTCTGCAATTTACCTGGCTGTTTCTTGCTCCTCGTGGCCCAACTGAGGGCTGCTGGGAGCAGGGGGCGAGGCTTGTTGCATGTGCCCGCCCCCTGGGCTTCTTACTGCCAGAGCTCTGCTCCTGTGTGCTCCCACAGGAAAAGACCCCTGAACTCAACAAATATCATAGAAAGCCAGCAGGGTCCCATTTGGTCATATACATTAAATCTGCCAATCATATTACATTCTTAGTTTGATCTAATTGAGAGTTGATCTTGGAAATGCAGTCTCCTGTTTCTGCTACTGAAATCTCTCTCCTTTCCCAAGAAGATCCACCCCCTGTATGTCTTTTTGAATTTTTGGTACTAGAAAAATGTCTTACATCTCTCCCTCTCAAATCATGAGCGTGAGACATGTTTAACTTTGGCTAGGTCCTGGTCCTGTTAACTTATTCCTGGCATTTCTGAAAGATTACAGTTATGTAAAACCAGTTTGGCTAGGGATCCTGGAGGTTATTTTTGCCATCTTCTGGGCATGGAGCAAGGGTCACTGGGGGTGTGGGGGGGGCAGGTAGTTGTGAATTTCCCGCATTGTGAAGAGATTGGACTAAATGACCCTGGATGTCCCTTCCAACTCTATGATTCTATGATTTAATAAAATCTTAACTGTATTAAAATAAACAATTTTAATTAAAATGATATAAAAAGCAGCAATGGATTAATGGAGATAACAAACCAATCAATAATAAGAGAAGCAAAATGTTAAAAAATATAGTTTTTGTTGATGCAAGAAAAAAAATTATCAATGGAAAATGTAAATAGAGGGAGTTTTGTCGGCTTCCCAGGAGGGTTGTGCTCTAGATTTATATATGATGGCCCAATGGTACAGAGGAGCTCTTAAACATGACTTTCTTAGAAATGCTAAATTACATATTCTGTTACCTTCCCCTGTGGATTATACTCTCAAGTGGAGTAGCATTTGAATCAATTTCATTTTGTAATTCTCCTTTGACTCTCTAAAGGATTTTAAAATTATTGCCATTTCCTCTGTGCTTTCTTAATATGCACAGTGTAAATACCAAAACAAATTGCTTCTTAGCCTGCTCAAAGCAAACTCCAAGCAATTTTATGTATTTGCATAACACATATTGCTGTGCACCTTGTGCAATTATAAGCCATCTAGCAGGTTATGTGTAAAAAAAAGAGAGGAATTATTTTAAACTTCTAGAAAGCTGGGTTATATTGGAAGGGATGCTGCAAGTGAAACGTGGGGATGCTTATCTTGCACGAGAGTTTTTGAACACTGGAGGAGTACCAGGATCAAAATATTGGGTTAGATACATCCAGCCAGCTTTTCCACTCAATTTTGACCAATTCCCATTCATATTACACTCCGTGTCCCACATGGCTTTTGTGGACACAGGTCCTGTGATTCTCGGCATAGCCCTCATTGATGACCTCTTTCTTTCAGCAGAAAAATCAATTGGCTCCAACTTTTGTGCTTGGGAGACTAAAACAAAGGTGTTTAGTGTCAGAATTGTTCCTACACTTACCATGCCATCCTAAGAACACTTTCCTGGGAGTAAGCCCCACAGACCAAATCCGAGTAGGATTCTGAGTAGACCTGCTTAGACTTGCTCTCATAGGCACATATCATGATTATGGAAGTTGTCTGTTGTGGGCTGTTGAAATGTGAAGCAGGACATCATTCAGCTATTTGCATTGCAATCCTTTTTTTTTTTTTGGTAAACAAATTTTATTTTCAGGAATACAACATATAAAATTAAATCATTTCATTCGATCAATTGTCTACCCCATTCCCAGTTCCTCCCCTCCCTCCATTGGCTTCCCACAATGCTTCCACCCCTGCTCCAAATTGCTTCATATCATCAACAATATCAGTTTCTTATCATTACAATCTAAAGATAACATCATTTGACTTAATATTGGTCTAAACATATTAAGTTTTGTTTCACATCCCAGTTCTTTTCCAGATATATTTTAAAGTCACTCCATTCTTGAAAAAACACGTCGTCCTCTTTGTTGTTCAATTTCTTCGTAATTTTGTCCATCTCTGCCATGAACAGAACTTTTTGTATCCAGTCCTCAATTTCTGGTACTTTCTCTGTTTTCCAAAATTGTGCATAAATCATTCTCGCTGTTGTGATTAAGTACCAGAATAAAGTCTTTTTAGTTGTATTGACTTCTTCCATTTTCAATCCTAAAAGCAGAATTTCCGGTGCCTTTTTAAAAGAGCATTTCAAAATTTTTTGCATTTCATTGTGGACTTTTGTCCAAAAGTCAACTGCTTTCTCACAAGTCCACCACATGTGGTAAAATGAGCCTTCATGGCTTTTACATTTCCAACACTTATTTGACATATTCTGGTTCATATTTGCAATTTTTTTCGGAGTCATGTACCACCTATACATCATTTTATAACAATTCTCTCTAACATTGGTACAAGGCGATATCTTAATAGAATTTTTCCACAAATATTCCCAGGTTTCAATAGCCACTTCCGTATTCATATTTATCGCCCATTTTATCATTTGCCCTTTTACAGTCTCATCTTCAGTATACCATTTTAGTAACACTTTATACATTTTAGAGATATTTTTTCCCCCTTCACTCTCCCAAATCATTTCAATCTCATTTTTTTCCTCTCTAAAACCATAGTTTCTTTTGTCTGATCTAAAAAGGTCAAAAATCTGCATATATTTCAGCCATTCATAATCATATTCAATTTCATTCTGCTAGCTATTTGCATTGCAATCCTGAACAGAGTTCACTGAAGGCGATGGTCTGAAAAAACAAAATTGAGAAATTGGTCACATTCCACCAAAAAGGAGTGGTTTGAGTTGGTGCTGGTAGGAATTCTTTAAATTAGTCATGTTCATCAGAACTTTCCCTATTCTGTATTTTTTACAAAAAAATATGCAATTTCGGTAATATTAGGTAATCAATAACACACAACTTGTTTAGGAACCAAAATGGTGCATTGTTGCATTTTGAATTAAACATAATTGCTTATTACAGAAAGTCACTTGCAAAAAATGGAAGATGATTTTTTTTAAGCCCTCGGAGGGGATTTTTTATTTTTTTATAATACTACATAAACTACCAAGAAAAAAATAGGGATAGGGGGACTACACTTAGGGAGAAAGAAAAGATAACACACACTAAGCTAAAACCCCAAGGTTAGGAGATCATTCCCTGTTAAAATGCTGTTAGTAAAAAAAAAAAAGGCTGCTAATAAACAATATACTTTGTGAGGTCCTGTCTTTCTAAGCTTATATGTTAGATTGTTACTTGTTATGAGAAGATTTCCTGAGCATCTCCTCCAGCTCGCTTCATAAAGGCAATTTGCAAAGTCCTTCTGCCTTTACATCTATACTAAAACTCTCTAAATTCTTGATAGCTTCTTAGACGTTCACTGCAGCCCAAGCTTCTTCCATCCAAAGGAATAGAACCACTAGTCTTAAGCCTCTTCCGCTCTGGTCTCGGGGTCCAGTGGCTTCTCAAAGGTTTCTTGATTATGAAGGGCACCTCCAGCTCTTTTTTCTCAGCAGACTTTAAGATGACACTTTCTAAGAACACTCGCAGGGAAGAAGTTAAGTCCTTGTAAATTTTTCCTGTTTCTCTTATACTTTTTCTTCTTTTCTCATTTAGATCGCTGCTTAATTTAGTGTCCATCTCATTCACTTTGAGAGCCCTCAATTCTATTTTTTCTCCGATCGCCTCCTGGAGCTGCTGAGATACAAATTGTTGATTTATCTTGTCAAGCTGCTGGTTAATACCAACAAGTTGCTCCAAGATCGGCTTGATGGCTTCTGCTACTAGTGCAGTGATGTCAACTTCCCTTCTTCTCCTCAGAGTTTTCGCCACCTTTTTTTAGAGTATCTGGCATTTCAACATTTTATTTTTAATAAAGTCTCTTTCTTCCTGGCTCTGCAAATCGCATATGCTGTTAAAAGCTCATGGAAATCTCCCACAACAGGCTTACACGCTTGCAAATAAAGTCTTTCAGAAGTATCAATTTACAACTCTCTCCCCCCCCTTCTGTTTATGTAAACGCGTCAAAGAGGCACCCCCCTCCAATCACTTAAGGGGTTTTTTGGGGGGGATTTTGCTTCAAGTATCCGTTTACAATTGTTTCTCTCTCCCTCTCCCTCCTTGTTTATGTAAATGCATTGAGAGGCGTCCCTCTCTCAGCACGTTATCGCTCAGAAAGTTTTTTCCTTTGAGGGGGAGGGGATTTTCTCTTCTGAAGACAAATAGCTCATTTTCACTCACAGTTCGCTCCTTAACTCACAGTTCATTGTTGGTCTTTATCTTGACCACGCTCTTAATCGCTCTTCCACTAGATCTCCTGTGCTTTATCGGGTCGACACAGTCAGCGAGAGGGACCGTCAGGGCGGAGGGGAGCCTCCATCTCCCTGCCGTTAGCAGGAAAAGAGGCTCACCCTCAAAAGCCCTATGGCTTGGGAGTTCTTCCTGAACTCCCGTGGGGGTGCCGAACCAGCGGCACCTCTCCCCCTCGCTGATGTGCAATACTCCTCCCCAGAGAGCTGGGAAAGGCGTCCACCATCATTGTGTCGCAGACCGACTGGCGGAAGATGAATTGTTGTAGGCTATTGAAAAAGTTCTCCCGTTAATGACTGGTTAATTTCATGAACATGAATGAATTGTACGATTGGCGAGTCAGTTATCTATGCAATAGTATTTGTTTGTAAAGCTAGTGGTAGTAGAACAATAAACATCTAGGGGATTTTCCATCCATTTATATATGAAGCAGAAGACTAACGTATGTCCAGGAACAGTTAGATTTGAGTCTAATAGTACCTTAAAGACCAACATGATTTTCAGGGCATAAGCTTTCAAGAGTCAAAGCTCTCTTTGTCAGACATCTGTCCAGGAAGCTGATGCTGAGCTTCATCCAAGAACTGGGAGCCATGAGGTTCACTAAGTAGTCTTGGGCTAGTCTCTGTCTGTCAACCTGTCTGCTGTTGTTGCAGGGAGGGAACCCAGTACCTCTGTAAACTTCTTGAAGGAATCATAACATGACATTGTGATAGTAAAACATTATCCTAATGTACAGTGGCTGGAGATTATGGAATCGGAACCAAATTTATGTGCAGTTGGGCATGTGTGCATAAGAACATAAGAGAAACCAATGTTGGATCATTGTCAATGGCCCATCTAGTCCAACACTATGTCACACAGTGGCCAAAAATACCAGGTGCCATCAGAAGGTCCAGCAGTGGGGCCACTGTTGCCCCCCCAAGCACCAAGAATACAGAGCATTGCTTGCCCCAGAGTTCCTATCTATACCTTGTGGCTAATAGCCACTGATGGATCTCTGCTCCATATGTTTATCTAATTCCCTCTTGAAACCATCCATGCTTGTATAAGGTTTAGTAATAATTTAATATTATAACAGTTTTAATAACAATTAGGTTGTTTATTTAGTTTTAAGAACAACAAAAGGAAAAATAAAATAAAAATTAACACCTTTAAATTGAATCTTTATCACTTTTTTTATTCTTTGAACCCAGTAGCTCTCTGCAGATTGTGGACTATTATTCATGCACTGTGAGAGCCCGCCAGTTACATATATTGGGAGTGGTTGGGTCCTTATGATGCACCCAATACATGTGATCCAATAACATTTGAATTGGGCAACATGTGGATTTTCCATACAGGTACATCTGATGCCTACTGATTAGATCCTGACATGGGAACTCCCAAAAGGCCTTTTAAGTCTGGGCTCTCCTGAGGGCCACTGTATATGTAAAGTATCTGTAAAACTGCAGCAGCCTTGGGCACTTCCATGTATGAATAAGGAAGCTGTAATGTATTGAAATGATTACATGAATCACCTCATAGGACTCCCATGTTAAGCTTCGAGCCAGACCAGGGCTCCTCTGAGCGAACTTCCTATTGGTCGCTTCGTAACAGCGACCAATCAGAACGATACCATTCCCTAGGAGGGAAAGACTCCCATTGGTCTTTATCCTAACAATCTCATTGGTTGTTATTTGTAAATAGGCGTGGCTACATTAGCCCGGTTATGTTTAAATGGAGCATAAGCTCCCACTGTTTTCTGTTCTGGTTTCTTACTGAGTTAGTGCTTGTTCGTTACTTCTAAATAAAGCTGAATCACTTGCTGAATCACTTTACGAGTCCTTTGTTAGCGCGATCTAACAATTGGCGACGAGGATGGGATGTTAGAGCAGGTAGGCAGCCCTGCGGACATCCACACTTCGGACTCAGAAGAAAGCGAGCAGAGCACAGCAGCCGATCCGGCGGAGGCGCCACCAGCTCCGGTGCCCAAGTCTCCCCCGATGGCTGGAAGCCAGAAGTTCGAGTGCTTCGAACCCTCCTCAGAAGACTGGGACTCCTACCTGTCCAGGTTCGAGTTCCATCTGGAGACCCACGACATCACCGATGAGGCGAAGAAACGAGCATGCCTCCTGAGTTCCTGCGGGAAGGGGACCTTCGACATAGCCAGGTCGTTGGTGGCCCCAACTGATATAAAGACTGTCACCTACGCTGACATCACGGAGAAGCTTAAGGCTCACTATTCTCCACAACCGTCGGAGATCGCCTGCCGGCACGCTTTTTACAAGCGGAACCAGGCCGGAGGCGAGACCATCGCAGATTTCGTGGCGGCCCTTCGCAAAGCCGCACGGCCATGTAATTTCCACAACGTGGAGGAAGCCCTCAGAGACCGTCTCGTCTGCGGTCTCAAAGATGAAAGGCTGCAACAGAGGCTGTTCGCCCGCACCACCCTGACCTGGGCAGTGGCCTACGAAGAGGCCGTGGCCGCGGAAGCAGCGGAGAAGTCCACGAAGGAGGTCCGCCAGCGGGTGGCAGAGCCCAGTATACACGCTCAACGAGACAGCGAGGGCGAAGACGCGGATGATGACGTCAACGCGGTTCGAGGCAAGCGGACCCCAGCGAAGACTACCAACGTCAAGCCTTGCTCCGGTTGTGGCGGGAAACACCAGCGCGACTCCTGTTGGGCTCGTGATGTCGACTGCAGAGCGTGTGGGCGGCGTGGTCATCTGGCCAGAGTCTGCAGATCAGCAAAGAAGGATCCCTCAACTAACAACCGGTCAGCGCAGAGGGGCACTCCAGTCAGCACCCAAGGCAAGACCCGTTCCTCAGCATCGGAAGCAAGCTGCCAGTTGACGGCGACCTTGTCGAGCGCATCGGCCGTAAATCGCACCAGCAGCCAGGGCAAGATCACCGTGACTCCACTCCTCGACGGCCGACCCTGTACAATGGAGGTGGACTCAGGATCGTCCGTGACGGTGATTTCTGCCGCGTCCTGGCGCCAGTTGTTCCCGAACCGAAGCCGGCGGCGGCTCCAGCCTGCGGGAACCAGAGTGTCCGACTTCCAGGGCAACCGAATTCCCTTGGCCGGACGGGACTCTGTTACTGTTGAGTATAAGGGGAAATGTGTTAAACTGTCATTCCTGATTGCAGAGGGAGACCGGGTTAACCTGCTAGGGTTAGATTGGTTTGAGCCATTGGGCATTGGTATTTCTGGGATTAACAGGATGTCTGAAAATAAATGGGGCATGCTGTACGACCTGTTCCCTGATGTATTTGCCGAAGGGTTGGGGAGGTACAAGGGCCCCCCGGTTGCGTTTGACTTAGATCCGTCAGTCAAACCTATTAGGTTGAAGTATCGGAAAGTACCTGTGTCTCTCAAACATAAGGTGGAAAAAGAGATTGACAAACTAGTTGAGCAAGGGGTTTTAGAGCCAGTACCATACAGCAAATGGGAGACCCCGATCGTAACCCCTGTCAAATCAGATGGGTCCATACGACTATGCGCCGATTACAAATGTACGATTAACAAGGCGCTGCAGCAACATTCGTACCCGGTCCCGGTAATAAGCCACATTTTGGCTTCCCTGGGGGGTGGCAAGATTTTCGCCAAATTTGACCTGGCCCAGGCATACCAGCAGTTGCCTGTCACCCCGGAGGCTGCCGAGGCCCAAACAATTGTAACCCACCAAGGGGCTTTTAAAGTGAACAGGCTGCAATTCGGGGTCAACGTAGCACCTGGGATTTTTCAGGGCCTCATGGAACGTCTACTAAGGGGGGTACCTGGCACAGTGCCCTATTTTGACGACGTGCTGATTGCGGGCGGGTCTGAACAGGAACTACTGGACCGGGTTAAAGAGGTCCTCAGGCGTTTTCAAAATGCCGGTCTCAGAGTTAAGCGCTCAAAATGCACGCTCGGGGTGGAAAGTGTGGACTTCCTGGGGTTTCGCATTGACGCAGAGGGAGTCCACCCCACGGATGAGAAGGTATCTGCAATCCAAAACGCCCCCAGGCCGGTGAGTAAGAAGGAGCTCCAATCCTTTTTAGGACTCCTGAATTTTTATCATGCGTTTTTACCGCATAAGGCATCAGTGGCGGCCCCTTTGCACGCGCTTTTGCACAAGGAGGCAAAATGGAAGTGGGGGCAGGCCGAGGAAAAGGCTTTTGTGGGAGTCAAGGAGCTGCTGACATCTAATGCCGTACTCACGCATTATGATGAACACAAGCTCCTGGTGTTAGCTGCTGACGCTTCACCTTTTGGAGTAGGCGCAGTTTTAAGCCATCTGATGCCTGATGGGAGCGAAGCGCCTATCGCTTTTTATTCTAGATCACTATCTGCGGCAGAGCGGAACTATGCCCAGATAGACAAGGAGGGTCTGGCGTTGGTAGCGGCTGTCAAAAAGTTCCATGATTTTATTTTTGGCAGACGATTTTTGCTGGTCACTGACCACAAGCCGCTACTGGGGATTTTTGCGCCCGATAAGCAATTGCCAAACATCATGTCCCCACGCATGCTTAGATGGGCGATATTTTTGCAGGCTTATGATTTTGACTTAGAGCACCGGCCTGGGAAAGCGATTGGGCATGCGGATGCCCTCAGCCGGTGCCCGGTGCCGGACATTGGCGCAGACCCTGCCCCCGCCTGTGAGGTCTTGGCAATTGAGGAGCTTCCTCGACCCCCGGTATCATCCAGGGACATTGCAGCACACACGGCCAAGGATAGCGTGCTGTCCCGAGTATTAAACTGGGTTTGGAGGGGGTGGCCGGTTGGAAGCGTTGAACCGGAGTTCGGCCCTTACAAAAGCCGTCAAAATGAACTATCCATTTCTAAGGGCTGTGTATTATGGGGGAACAGGGTGGTGGTTCCTGACAAACTCAGGACGAGAGTGTTAGAGTCGCTGCACGAGGGTCACCCCGGTATGGTACACACCAAAGCGTTGGCCAGAGGGTATGTCTGGTGGCCGGGGCTGGACAAAGAGATCGAAGAATGGGTACGAGGGTGTCCCAAATGCCAGCAAGTCAGACCCGATCCCCCACAAGCTACACCCCAAGGCTGGGAGTCATCTGGTAAACCCTGGGCCAGATTGCATATAGATTTTGCTGGCCCTCTCCAAGGGCAAATGTTCCTAATTGTGGTGGACGCTATGTCCAAATGGCTGGAGGTCGTGCATATGAAATCGACCACATCACTTGCTGTGATCCATGCGCTCCGCCGACTTTTTGCCACCCACGGGTTGCCTGACGTCATCGTCAGTGACAACGGGCCTCAATTTGTGTCTGAGGAATTTAGGCTCTTCCTCACGAGTAATGGCATACGCCAAATGACTTCGGCCCCTTTCCATCCGGCATCTAATGGCCAAGCCGAACGGATGGTCAGGACGGCCAAAGAGGCCCTGGGTAAAATGGACGAAGGGGACTGGAGCCAGAGGCTGGGCTCCTTTCTTTTGCTGCAGCACACCACCCCCTGTAGTGCTACAGGCCGTAGTCCGGCCGAATTGTTAATGGGGCGGAGACTCACGACCCGTTTGAACCGAATGCACCCAGACCTCACTGAAGAGCAATCCGAGCGTACCACGGCGCAACCGAAGGTGCGCATGTTTGAAAAAGGGGACAAGGTTTTCGCACGAAATTATGCAAACGGGCACTTATGGCTTCCTGGGGTTATATCCGACTCTGTGGGTACTCGAATGTATGTGGTGCAGTTAGCTGACGGTCGAATATGGCGGCGCCACATAGATCAGTTAAGGAGACGTTGGGCTAGGGACAGCGCTGACTCTCCGACGGCTGAATCCCCTGATGTCGAGTGGACACCCCCAGAGCAGGCGGTGAGTACCGAAAGGCCCGGTACTGTCCCCGAGTCAGGGCAGAACCCTGTGTGCGGGGCTGAAATCCCAGTCGAGTCCGTGCCTGATCCAGGCTGTAGTGAACCCCACTCTGACCCACAACCTTGTCTGCCCATGGAGCCTGCACCGCTCCGCAGGTCCCAGCGTTCGCGGCAAATGCCGACTTATCTGAAGGACTATGAGTGTAAATACTGTTGGAATAACTGATGTACGAAGGTTGATTGTATGTATGTAAATAATAAAACAATTGGGATGATGGCTTAACTTAGGGGGGAGGAATTGTAATGTATTGAAATGATTACATGAATCACCTCATAGGACTCCCATGTTAAGCTTCGAGCCAGACCAGGGCTCCTCTGAGCGAACTTCCTATTGGTCGCTTCGTAACAGCGACCAATCAGAACGATACCATTCCCTAGGAGGGAAAGACTCCCATTGGTCTTTATCCTAACAATCTCATTGGTTGTTATTTGTAAATAGGCGTGGCTACATTAGCCCGGTTATGTTTAAATGGAGCATAAGCTCCCACTGTTTTCTGTTCTGGTTTCTTACTGAGTTAGTGCTTGTTCGTTACTTCTAAATAAAGCTGAATCACTTGCTGAATCACTTTACGAGTCCTTTGTTAGCGCGATCTAACAGAAGCAGCTCGATTCACAAAAAGATGTACTTTAAAACAATTTCCCCACTGGTACACCTATAATTTGGCTTCTGATGCTTTTCTACAACTATTTTAGACCTCTGGTACTTAATGCCCCCTTTCCCCTCTCTGATGCTTTCCACCAACATGTCCAATATAATCCAAACTTTATTTAAAGGTGAAATCATGATCCTAGGGGATGGTACCCCCCAATAATTGGGTTATTTGCATATAAAAAGATCCCTGATTGCCATTTTATCACCTCACCTACTGTCCATCACAGGATCACCTCACCTACTGTCCATGTGACCCTGCACAGGATCCTTCATGGAGATGTCCAGCAGCCCTAAGTCTCTGAATCACTTTCCCTTTTTGACCCTCTGCACCCCAATTCCCAACTGGGATCACCAGATGCCCAGAGGTACTATGTGACAATCTTTTCCCCCAGACAGTCCTGGACCTCGACCCTCACCAGGATTAGGGTCATATGCTTTCTTTATCCTTGCTTTATTGCACCCTTAATCAATCCCCTATTAAATATTAGGTAGATTATTGGTTCTTTTTTGGTGTGCGCACATGTACTATTGTTAGTGTGTCCCTCACTATTTCTTTTTTCTATAGTTTTCCAATAAAGATGTGTTCTATTTTCTGCCTGTTTATTTCTGCATGCTCAGAATGGGTCTCCAGTATATACCTGATAGCGATCCCATAATAAAGATTAAGTGCATGCATTGGACCTGAAATGTAAGGGGGATACTCCAAACATCGAAAGCCCTGCACATGTACCCATATACCCCATTTTGGGTAGCATGGCTTCCATTCATATGAAACAGAATCCTGATTTTTTTTCTGGTTTGTGTGAATGGAACCTATGCCTGCACAGAAAATCCAAATGTTGCCCTGTCAAATTACAGAAAATTTACAGCTGGTGAGGTTGTACAATGTGTGAACAGAAACCTGCCATAATGTTAGCAGAGAGCTTACTTAAACAGTATATGTAGGTTTAACAGCTACATACCAAGAGTGGAGAAGGTTAAACTTTCCTTGTGGAGGGAGGAGGTCCTCTGTCCCCAACTACAGCTAAGGGTATGGAAATAACCTTAATCAATAAAATCTGTGAGGGGAAAGAGCTTCCTCCTTTGAAAAGCACATCTCCCTTCCTCTGCCTCTCCCATATTCCTGTTCCTCTTCCTTCCTTGAACTCTTACTGTAAATCAGAAAAGTTCTTGGTATATACTGGAAATGCGCTGCTAGCTCCAAATCTGTACTCAGTCAAGTAATCCAAACTCACTTGTTGTTGTTCAGTCGCACAGTCGTGTCCGACTCTTCGCGACCCCATGGACCAGCTCCCGCCAGGCCCTCCTGTCTTCTGCTGTCCTCTGAAGTTGGCTCAATTTCATATTTGTTGCGTCGATGACACTGCCGTCCCCGTCTTCTTTGACCTTCAATCTTTCCCAGCATCAGGGTCTTCTCCAGTGAGTGCTCCCTTCTCATTTGGTGGCCAAAGTATTTGAGCTTCAGTTTCATTATCTGGCCTTCCAGGGAACAGTCAGGGTTGATTTCTTTGAGGATTGACTGATTTGTTCTTCTTGCAGTCCAAGGGACTCTCGAGAGTCTTCTCCAGCACCATAGTTCAAAAGAATCTATTCTTCGGCGCTCGGCCTTCCTTATAGTCCAACTCTCGCAGCCATACATGACTACTGGGAATACCATTGCTTTGACCATGCGGACTTTTGTTGGCAGGGTGATGTCTCTGCTTTTTATCATGCTGTTTAGGTTCGCCATCGCTTTCCTCCCAAGGAGCAGGCGTCTTTTAATTTCATGGCTGCAGTCACAGTCTGCGGTGATCTGGGATCCCAGGAACGTGAAGTCTGTCACCACTTCCACGACTTCCCCTTCTATTTGCCAAGGAGTGATGGGGCCGGATGCCATGATCTTAGTTTTTTTGATGTTGAGCTTCAAGCCCACTTTTGCGCTCTCCTCTTTTACTCTGAGCAAGAGGCTCTTTAGATCCTTTTCACTTTCAGCCATTAGAGTGGTATCATCTGCATATCTGAGGTTGTTGATCTTTTCCCCAGCAATCTTAATTCCCGCTTGTGATTCATCCAGGCCAGCATTTCGCATGATGTACTCTGCATATATATTAAATAAGCAAGGTGACAGTATACATCCTTGTCGTACTCCTTTTCCTATGCTGAACCAATCAGTTGTTCCGTATCCGGTTCTAACTGTCGCTTCTTGGCCCTTATACAGGTTTCTCAAGAGACATGTGAGGTGGTCTGGTACTCCCATCTCTTTAAGGACCTGCCATAGTTTGTTGTGATCCACACAGTCAAAAGCTTTAGCATAGTCAATGAAGCAGAAGTAGATATTTTTCTGGTACTCTCTTGCTTTCTCCATAATCCAGCGAATGTTGGCAATTTGATCTCTAGTTCCTCTACCTCTTCGAAACCCAGCTTGTACTTCTGGTAGTTCTCTATCCACGTACTGTTGAAGCCTAGCTTGTAGGATCTTGAGCATGACCTTGCTAGCGTGTGATATGAGTGCAATTGTGCGATAGTTTGAACATTCCTTGGCATTGCCCTTCTTTGGGATTGGAATGTATACTGACCTTTTCCAATCCTGTGGCCACTGTTGCGTTTTCCAAATTTGCTGGCAAATGGAGTGCAGCACTTTAACAGCATCATCTTCTAAGACTTTGAATAGCTCAGCTGGAATACCATCACCTCCACTAGCTTTGTTGTTAGCAATGCTTTCTAAGGCCCATTTAACTTCACATTCCAGGATGTCTGGCTCGAGGTCAGTGATTATACCGTCGTGGTTGTCAAGGACATCGAGGTCTTTCTTGTATAGTTCTTCTGTGTATTCTTGCCATCTTTTCCTAATCTCTTCTGCTTCTGTTAGGTCCCTACCGTTTTTGTCCTTTATCATGGCCAGCTTTGCATGGAACGCTCCCTTGATTTCTCCAACTTTCTTGAAGAGATCTCTAGTCTCTACTGTATATTCATCTGGGATGCGATCTAGGTCAAACCTGAATGGCCTCGTGGTTTTCCCAATTTTCTTCAGTTTAAGTCTGATACTGACTGGATAGAGCTTCTCCAGCTCTAGCACAACACAAATTCAGGATCTAGGGATTCTAAGTGAATTACTTGAATCTGATTAATAGAGTCATTATTTGTGAGTCAGGTCCCTGGTATGATTGTGAACCAAAGTGGTAATACAATGTTTTAAATAATTTTTTAATTTTCACATTGTGTGACTTGGAGGGCTTGGGAAACATAAAAGATGGGCAGGGTTGTTCCTGGTCCCCAGCAAGTACGAACTGCTGTTAGGACCTTGTTACATCACAAGATGAAACAGAGAGAGCCAGTAGTGGTTAAAGTGTTGAACTAGGATCTGGGAAACTGGGTTTGAATTCCCACTTTGCCATGAATCTTTCTGGGTGACCTTGTGTCAGTCAAACACTTTCAGCCTAACCTACCTCACAGGGTTGTTGTGAGGATAAAATGGAGGAGAGGAGAATGATATATGCTGCTTCCAGTCCCCCTTGGGGAGAAGAGTGAGATATAAATAAAGCAAATAAATAATGGCCCCGGTCACACGGAGCATTAGGCACGCTAGAGAGACGGAAGATAGGTGGATTTTCCGGGCGCGATTTCACTGCCACAAATGGGAAGCGTAGAGCTCCCGTGGCGCACCCGAGGCTTCCCGCTGAAGATGCAGGGTAAAAAACTAGTACCTCGGAGGTACTAGTTTCCGGAAACCGCGGGGCAAGGGCGGGCGTCTGATCGCGTTTCCGGTGTTAGTTCCAGTGGCCACCCATGTCCCCTCACAAAAAGATGTTTTTTCCCCCCAAGTCTCCATGGATGCGCACAAGCACCCAACGGAGCATGCACATATTTCAGTTTTTAAAAAACCCACAACCCCGTTTGCCGCGCTGCTCCGCTTCTTTGCCATGTAGTGTGATTGGCACCTCCCCCCTAACCACGGGAGCTCGACGGGACCTCAACCCGACACCTGATCATGCAGCCGCGCATTAGTTTGCTCCGGGGCAAACAGCCACGCCTCCCCCCCCCCGCATTTTCCTGCCCGTGTGGCCGAGGCCAAGAAGATCCAGGTTTTGAGTCTAATAAATCAGCCTATGTCTTGACAATTGAATTCAAGGTAGAATTTGAAGCCAAAGGTAAAATACGTTTAAAATTCAAAGATATGGTGGTTTCCATATCAAGTGTAGTACAACTTAATCTAAACTCTGTTCACATAAATGGAAAACAAAATCAATGTCTCTCTGAAATGGAAAGAGAGTTTCTGTAAGATTTTTGCATTGGATGGGAGTCAATTATTGAATGCTGAAATTTTGCTTCAATTGCACGTTTGATAAAAAAGAAATATTTGTGGATGCAGCAGCTGTTTCAAGGATTTTATATATGTGACTAAAGGAAGAGAGAATTCTGACCCCACTAGGAAATATAATTTCTATAAGCTGGGGTCCTGCAAAGAGTTGAGAAGGAGACATCTGGAAATCTACCATCTCCCAATCTTCCCCTACAGGATTATCTAAACTCTCAGAATTTTTTGTTGCCCCCTTTTCCTCCAATGTACACTTCACTGCTATCAATGTTTGGAAACTTCTGAGGCTGGTGGGAGAAGAATTAATAAAATGGCTGTTGGGCTGATGGTGTGATGTCATGTTTGATAAAAAAAACCCTATCAGTCCTTCCTAGGAATTGCTGAAATTTCTGTGGATTTACCACAGACTTTCTGGCTATTCCTAGAGATGCATGGCATCACTTCTGGTTCCCCCCCCCCCGTGACATCACACCACTGCTGACAACTGCTCCTCCATGTCCCTATCCTCTTGTTTCCTGCTGGTTGCCTTGGTCTCCAGCTGGTTGCCTGGCAACCCTATTTGAAGCCTTTTTGGTCCTTATTTTTTCTTTTGATTGTAATTGTACAAATCATACAAAGGATCTGAGTTATGGTCTCAATTAGATTTTATAGTTTGTGGGCAGATTAACTTGCTGCTGTTTTGTATTTGTACTTTTATTGCCAACTGTTCTGTATTAGTACTTTTACTATTATTGTTGGTAGGGATACTGCTTGGCACTTTTTGTTCTGAGGCATTTTTTGTTCTTAGATCCTTGGTATGGGGTGCAAGTTTTAAATAAAATGAATAAATACTGCCAAAGTGGCATCTGAATAGACTTTCCAGTGCCTCCTGAAGATATCCAAGGAGGGGGCCCCATCATCTCTTCAAGAGCCCATTCCAGAGAGACAGAGCCAGTATGGAAAAGGTTTCTGCATCCACATGATGCCAGATGGGCCACCCTAAGTGAATAGGATAGTCAATAGATGGCACCTGATGACTGTAGTTGGAGCACAGGGAAATGTGGAAGGAGACAGTCCTTCGACTATGTGGGTCCCAGATTATGAAGGGCTTTAAAGGTAATAACCAGCACTTTGAATTGAGCTCAGAAACAGACTGGGGGTGATTTCTCACGAGAGCTTCCTCGCAGCACAGCGCCGTTTGCCTCGACACAAACGTGTCAATTTCACACCCGAAGCTCCGGGGCTGCATTTTGACTCGGGGCTTCGCCCGATTTCCTCCGCAGTTTCGTGATCCTGGTTTTTGAGGATCATGAAACTGCAGAGGAAATTGGGGGAAGCCCCGAGTCAAATGCAGCCCCGGAGCTTCGGGTGTGAAATTAACACGTTTGTGTCGAGGCAAACGGCGCTGTTCTGCGAGGCAGCTCTCGTGAGAAATCACCCTGGCAGTCAGTGTAGCTGTTTCAAAATAGGCAACATATGTTCCCAGCAGCTAGTCCCTGACAATAGTTTGGCTGCTGCCTCCTGGACCAGTTGCAGTTTCTGGATTGTCATCAAGGGCAGCCCCACATAGAGTGTGTTGCAGTAATCCAGCCATGATGTTACAGAAACATGGATCAGATGGTTTGCATATCAGATGCAGCTGACAGAAGGTGCTCCTAGCCACCACACCAACTTGTTTTACAAAAAGCAAGGCAGGGTCATGAGCATCCCAAAGCTCTTAACATGCCCTGAAAGAGCCAACATCCCTCCATCTAGGACAAGTGGATTCAGTCCCTCTAGAATATCAGCCCTCCTGACCAGCATTACGTCTGTCTTGTCTAGATTTAGCTTCAGCTTGTTCTGCCTTAGCCACAGGACCACAGCCTGAAAGTCAGGGCTGAAGATGAAGAGAGACCCTAGTCTACTTCACTTGTGAGGCTCCTCCCAATCCCCCACCCTCATGACTAGAAGAAAATGGAAGAGTGTTATAAATAAAACTGAGTGAAGGCAAGGATGATGACGGGTATTTAAAATTCTGCAATTCACAATTTCTCCTCTAAAGGACATAAGATGTTATTGTTAAATACCATAGTGATTTAAAAAAATGCATAAATGTTAAAATTAACACTGAAAAAACTTTTGCAATAACTGAACTTTGTAAACCTTCTGTGGAATAAGCATTAATTTTTAGGAAAATGAAGTTGCAATGTTATTCTAAAAAAAACACCTTGAGTTTACAAATTATATTGCCTGGGAAGTGTAAATAATATAATCATGATTACCTGACATTGTGGCACTTTTAGAATCTACTTTATGCTGTCATTAAACAGTCTGTTTTAAAATACATATTAAGAAGTAAACTACAACCATCAAATACAGTAAGACTAAATTTTTTTCCCTAGTTTTCCTTATAGCAAAATCACCCAAAACTTCATCAAAATTTGTCTAAGTTTGTCACTTTCAATGTACAGAATGCTCTGTGCGGACAACCTCTCTTAAGACATCATGGCCCTTAATTCATTTTTAATTCTTTTGAGTCTTGAAAAACTCCTCTCTCCCGAACAGTTAGCTAAAAACAGCTGCAAGATTGCTTCCACATTAGGAAAGGCCATCTGAATTTTTTCCTTGTATATCATTTGATAAAGGTCTGTATGAGACAGAGAGTGCTG
>NW_015161454.1:199834-200918 GCF_001447785.1 Gekko japonicus
AATCAGCTTGCTGTTCCACATCCTGCTTTGCTGTTTCTCTTTCAGGGAGGTTTTTGTCTGGTTGCATGCTAGTAGTTGGCTCAGGCTGGATAGCTTCACTGCTGGCTCTTGTTGCTTCAATGAGTGGTTGATGCACGAAAGCAGTGATTGGTCTTAACTTCATTACCACAGCATTTTCAAGTCTCTGTCTCTTGTGCTTGCTAGCACCACTTTCAAATCTTTTACTCATGCTCAGATTAGAATCTAAAAATAAAAAGTAAAATTAATCTTCAACTGGATAAACACATGGATAAGAGATCCATCAGTGGCTATTGGCACAAGGTATAGATGGTTGCTGCTGAAGGGTTACAGAATTCAGTTTTCCACTGTGGCAAAACTGGCACCCCCCCTCAGCCCTGGGGGACTGAGTAGCTGATTTGTGGCTCGTGAGCCCCGCTTTGCGGCTCGTGAGCCCCGCTTTGTGGCTCATGAACCCCGTTTTGCGGCTCGTGAGCCCCACTTTGCCTTCACACCTCCTTGGTGGGCGTCTGTCACTCTTCAGTAGCTGCCATCACTCACTGAATTCCCTATGCCTTTCTTGAGGGGCAATGAGACCCATTTGGCTGACTCCTGGGGTTTGGAGATGAAACCTCCTGTGGAGAAACGCCATTTTATGTATACATTTATGTTGGTGTGGGCCAGATAGGAGGGGACCATCAAACCTGAGGTAGGCCTTGGCCTAGTCTCCTCCTCATCCCCCCCCCCGTCTCCAACCAGTAGTCTGAGGGCAGCTCCCTAGAGAGGACAGGAAGTCCATCAAGGCTGTGAGGAGATCTGCCCCAGAATGCTGCAGGAGGGAGTGCCACTTCCTGGGCGGGAAGGGCTGTTTGATATAGTGGAGCTTTTGGGCGGGAAGCGGTCTATGAGAATTTAGGTCGGTCTGCTTGAAGACTGGAGCCAGTCAGGCTGTCGGTTGGAGTCTGCAGGAAGCAGAGGCCATGTTGGGAGTTGTGCTAATCTAACTTCCTCCAGTGAAAGCAAGTCATGTGCCTGCCCTGCAGACCATCTAGACAGGGTATGTGTAGTGAAGAGAGAGATGGAGCGA
>NW_015161454.1:201052-214287 GCF_001447785.1 Gekko japonicus
ATATGAAAAAACACAACCTACAAACAGTATTCAGACCCACCAAAAGATACAACAGATGCTACGATCGGCAAAAGAAAGAAGAGACGTCCTCACTTCTGCAGGAGTATACCGCATACCATGCAGTTGTGGACACGTTTGCATCGGGACCACACAGCGTAGCATTCAGACAAGAATAAAAGAACATGAAAAACACTGCAGACTTGGCTAACCTGAAAAATCAGCAGTGGCTGAACATAGCCTAACTCAAGCAGGACACAGTATTTTGTTCCAAGACACTGAAAGGCTGGACAACACTTCCAATTACCATGTTAGATTACACAGGGAAGCCATTGAAATTCATAAACATAAACACAATTTCAACAGGAAAGATGAGAGTTTAAAAATAAATAGGGCATGGTTTCCTGTCCTGAAAAACACAAAAGGCTCTACATCTGACAATAGCACTACAGATAAGATTAGAAGTTCAACAGCCAATCCACATACAAAAGAACCTCCTCAGGAAACAGGAAACCTCCTCAGGAAACAATCCATATACAAAAGAACCTCCTCAGGAAAGCTCTTCCATTAGCATGTTCATAGCCTGGGGAACTCCTACAAGATAATGACTCAGCCCTACCCCACCTTCTGGAGTAGATATAAATTACCTGTCTACCATTTTTTTTCTTCTCACCTTGACACAGAGAGTACTCCATCTTTCTGTGTTATACCTCTGAGGATGCCAGTCTCAGTTACTGGTGAAACGTCAGATTCTACAGTGCCAAGACCATGGCCACACAACCCAGAAAATCTACAGGAACTAAATTTATTGACTATTTACAAGTAACAGGATTTTAAACAAAAAAGGCACTTTAAGTCAAACACAGAAAGGAAAACACCACCGGGCACAAATAAAATAAGACAGAACACAGTTTCTCTGTCCCTGAACTGATCCCTATACTTATCTTCCCTCAGGATGAGGTTTAGCTACCAACCTGCAGCCGGCCTCCTGCCTTCTACAGGTAGTTCTGGATCCCTCTGAGGATCCCTTCCCACTGCTGCCTTCCCTGACCCCCAAGGCCTCTCTCTGCGAGTGGGCAATCTCCTGGCCTCTCTGAGAGTTGCAGGACGACTCCCCCCTGCCAGGCTGGCTGGAGCATTTATATCTTCTGACTCTGACCCCTGGCTTTCCCGCACTTTTTGGCCATAGAGGCATTTGGGATTTGTAGGCTTACCCTGGAGTTTTGCCCTGCTTCCCAGGGTGGGTGGCCATTGTAACTAAACTAAACAACCTAAACTAAAACTATTCTGTCACATCCAACAAGCCAACCCTATAGCACAACATCATTTTCCAATCTAAACATTTTCAAAAGTTTATAAACTCCCAAAATTGCCAAAAGGATTCAAAATAATTTTCTCCAAGACACATGCAATTAGGAGGCTTGAAAACACTGCAAAAACATAGGTTAATAATTAACTATAATTTCTCATCTAAGAATTCCAGCAGCAGCAAACACCAGGCTCCCATCCAACAATCAATACTAGCCATTTAAAAGAGCCAACTGCCAAAAAATTTTATATATATGTAAAACTTTGATTAGATTATGCAATGGCTTTAGAACAATTAATCTACTATTAATTTATGAAGCAGTATTGTTTGGATTTATTGGCATGATAATTGACACCATCAATATTTCTTTTCATATCCAAGACGTTCTGAGAAAGGGGTTGCAAGTGCATGCTGCAGGCACTGACAGGGCTCTGTGAAGTGTGAAAGATAGACTTCCCTGCCTGGGAAGGGTGAGGCCAGTGCCAGTCAGTTTGGTGTAGTGGTTAAGTGCGCGGACTCTAATCTGGGAGAACTGGGTTTGATTCCCCACTCCTCCACTTGCACCTGGCTGGATGACCTTGGGCAACCCATAGTTCTGATAAGAGCTCTTCTTGAAAAAAGAGCAGTTTCTTTCAGAGCTCTCTCAGCCCCATCTGTTGTGGGAAGGGGAAGGGAAAGGAGTTTGTAAGCCACTCTGAGACACCTTTGGGTAGTGAAGGGCAGGGTATAAATCCAATCTCTTCTTCTTGCTCTGTTCAAGCCAAGGAGGAGGGAAGGAATGGAAGGGCCTTGGGAGAGCTAGCTTGCCTGGTCTATCTGCCCCAGCCGGCCCCCCACTCGCACTCTCCCACTGATTAAAGTGCAGCACGTACCACTACTGACCTGACCCTTGAGCTAGGGAAGGCTGTGCAGCTGGTTATCTGGACTGCTGGCTCTGGAGTACTGGAGTCTGTACTCTGAATAGTGTCACCAGGGATCTAGAAGGGGCAAGGCTTGTCAGTCCAACCCCTGCATAGTCTCATCAGGACTGGCCTTAAGGCAATTGGAGCGATTTGGCCAAATTAAGCCCTGCGGGCCATTCCTAAAAGGGCCCCCGCATCAGGGCAATCTAGATGGATTTTATTTATATCTCTAAGATTCTGCAGACTTTGGCTGTGAACTGGGGCCCCACACAAATTTTTCCAGTTGGGCCCCAGAGTTTCAAACTGGGCCCCACTGGCTGGCCCTGAGTCTCATAGCTGCTGGGCCCGAGTTGCCCTGCCCTCAAATGAAGTCTTGGGTTTGCAATTTTGGGAGAGGGGAGACTGCCCGCTGTGGAGGCCCCCTAGATTTAGAGGCCCTAGGCTTCAGCCCACTTAGCCTATACATAAATCTGGCACTGCTCAAAGTATTGGTTCAGAACCAGACAGGCATATTGATGACATCCAACCCCAAAGCTCCCAAAATTCCACCTAGTTGATTCTGCACCACTGATGGAGACTCTTTGTGTCCAGTCAGACAGAAAAGAGTAAAACTACTGGAGTGATACCCTTAATACTATCTCTATATTCCAGCTGGTGGATAAGAATGGAGAGGTCAACTGTGTCAAAGGGCACGGAGAGGTCCAACAGAATCAACAGGGAAGATTGCTCCCTGTCCAAATTTAAATGAATATGTGTCTCAATGAGAACTAGTGTGGTGCAGTAGTACTTGGGAGACCCAGTGTGTGAACCAGGAACATCTCTCTTGGTTCTTCTACCAAAGTCTATCGGAGCTCCAGGCCTCAAGTTGGCAAGGAGCAGCTTATTTACTTTGGCAGGACTCACAGCACTCTGCTCTTTAAAGACTCACCTCTCCAAGCTCCGGTTCGGCTCTGGGAAAGGGGAGGGAGTCACCCATTAACAACGCTGCTCCCCACTTCAGTTTTTGGGAAGCCCGACAAAGTTTATTGAAGCTGATTCAAAGAAAAATAACAAATCACTGTATGGTGACACTAAAAAAATGAACGTACCAGCATCAAAAAAGTTTCAAGCTCTCAGACCCACATGATCTGGAAGGTGAGTTAGTCAGTTCTAAAGAAAGGCATCCAATATTAAACCACATGCCCTCCAATCAAGGCCACATAACTAATTATTATTTGCAGGTGTGGAGCTCTTAAAGAAAAACAACGCCAAGGTCTTCAAATGAAATGATTCACAGGGCTCAAGCGGAAACAACTTAGTCTCTATCTAAAAGGGGAAAAGGGAGTCTCTATCTAAAAGGGAAAAAAACACAAAAAAACACATACTGCTTCCATACACCCAGATCTGAATCCACACTCATGCCATAGAAGCTTGCCGGATGACCTTGGGCCAGTCACACACTCTCTCAGCCTAGCCTACCTCACTGGAATGGAAGAGAGGAGAGCAATGTAAGCTACTTTGGGTCCCCACTGGGCAAAAAGGCAGGTACAAAAATAAACAAACAAATACACAAAACCATGAAAAGTAGTTGATAGATCCTTGTTCAGAACAGTGTATTTTTGAATACCAGATGCTGGAACAAACAAGTGCATTGTCACCTTCATGATGTTTGTTTGCTTCCTGGATGCATGTGATGGGCCATTGCTGAAAATACAATACTGGACAAGATGGACCATTCGTCTGACCAGGCAGAGCTCTCCCTATGCTCTAAACTCTAGTGCCATATTGTAGCACATGCCTGGTGCAGGAAGATGAGGAAAATAAGAGCGGTGGTAGCGGCTTTCGGTTGTCACAGTTTTTTACTTTTGCCTTTGTTAGGCAGAAGGGAATTGAGAAGAGAAAGGATATTTGGGAAAGGTGTAGATAAGTAATAGACTTTTAGATCTTGGCTCATTGGCTATGCTAGATTTTCATAAACAAAAATCATAAGTGACTTTTATTAGGATCACCCAAAAGATCATAAAACTGTGTGTCATTTTTGAGTTCTCTAGAACTTTTCATCAGTACCAAAATAAGTGTTTGTGTAAGAGAGGGATGTTTCAGGCCGTAATGAAAAGACCTATGATCTGCAGCTTTTAGGAACAGGAGTTGTAATATGAGTACACCTGAGCAGAGGTTGTCATGCAGATATGACAGTCCCAGGTTTTGAAGGCCTAATAAGTAGAAACAAAATACCTCACTCTTGGAGAAATAAAAACTGTTAGTAGAGCACGGATAACAATTCAGTGGACCAAAATGACTGCAGAAATTGGATCAGGGAAATTAAGAATTTTAGAATACTCCTACAAGCGACTTGCAGGACTTGGGAATATAGGAAGGAAGCTGTGGGAACTTAAGTAAAGATGGACAAAAAGGTATCCTCTATCAATAGTAAGCCTACCTTGTCTGCAGAGTGTCTTTGACTCAGTCTATAAGTGCTCTGTGTCCTTTATATTCCCAGGGTTCTAGGGAAACATCAGTAACCTATACACTGTAGGAAGGACTCTAATGTAATGGCCAGAACCTCATTATGATCTGTTCTTGCTGTTTATGGTTTGATTGGCCTTTTCAATGTTCAGGATAATTTTTTCTCACTTTCAGTAAAAAACAAAATTGTACCCTGGGAGAACATCCAAGTAATTTGACTAAAGTGGTTGGATGAGGCTGTGGTATATGCAACCCTTACAGGGTTTTATTTTTGTCCAAATGTAACTATTTATTATGGCTTGAGTAGTTTTGACACTACAAATCATTATGTTTTATTTTCTGTGATTAATACTATAGCCATATAATCTATGAAAAATATAAGCAGTATTCAACAGACATGGTACGCAGAAAAGTAGATTTTTATGGAAGGTAATATATCACAAACATAAAAAACAGGTCTTATGTTTAATTTTTCTTGGTGAAATTCCAATGAACTCAGGTTTTATCTGCAAAAAACATTTTTATTGTAAAAGGGATTTTTGGGTTTGTTGAGTCCTTGTGAACCCTGCAATGGATTTTGTTGGTACCTGAATGAAATGATATAGTTGTGGATCTCATTAACAAAGAGCTGCAAAATTAAGCAAAGGGAGAAAGCATATTGTTATCTAGCCATGTTATTCAAATTTAGTTATATTTATAGAGTTCATTTGCATTTGTTTGTTGGCAAATAACATCTAGCAGTAATACTATATTAGAAGTTTGCTGTGTGTAGATTAAAGCCTCTATTTTCCCCCTCAATACACATTTTGCATCTGAACATGTTAGAGCTGTGCTGCAGTAAAATTATTCAGAAAACATTAATTCCAGGATTTTTTAAATATATGAGCATCTGTCATATTGAGTCATAGCATTTGTCCATGGAAACTACTGCTACCTGCTCTCACTGGAAATAGCTGTCCAAAATTTTAGGCAATGGTCTTTTCCAGCTCTTCTTCCAGAGATCAAAAATGTTAAAATGCTGTGGACTGAACTCATAAATTTTATGCAAATATGCTTTCCCACTGAGCTATAAGAATTTTCGAAATTATCACAGATAAAAGTAGAACTTTGCTTTATTTCAAGGTGGGCTAACTTGGTGGCCTTTATGAGGACAGAAAGTCAAGGTATACATTTTGTAAAATAAATAAACTTCCCACTACCCAGCCTTCTTCTCACCCATCACTATATAAGAAGCAGGAATTCTCAAAAATTACTTGTTTGGTTTACATCTTGCTTGCCAGTTGCCGTCAGGAAGTTGATTTCTTGCTGAGCTGTTTATATGCATTCAAATGGATTCAGATATGTCTCTTTGCACATTAGACTGATTCCTCACAGTTGCCACTGCTGCTATCTCCAGGAGTTAAAAGACACAGAGCTGAAAGAAAAAAAAAATCTGTTGGGCTTACTACTTGGATGTCTCCATGTAGCTCTGATGTCTTTTCACAAGCCTAACTAATCTTGTGATTGATTTTTGTGTGCTCTTCTGGATAAATGTTCCTAGCAGTGCTGGTGCAAAAAGTAGTCAATGACTAAAGGTCACACAACAAGCTTCCATGGCAGAGACTATTGAATCTGGGTCTCCCAAATCCTAATCTAACCTGTTTATCAAAATTCCCCTATTATGCCTTGTAGTATAAGCTGCTAGTGCAAGGTGCAAAGCTGCTTGGCATGGTGTTTGAGTGGAATTTTGACCAAAAATTGATCCAGTCAGGAGCTTACCTCATATGAAAACAAGGAAGTTTTATGAAGGTGGGTTTGATTGGTGGCCATGTTTTTATTGAAGTTCTCAGTATTCCTAATGACAGATGCTGATGGGGCCTTAGGGGCTTAGGGCTTCAAAGAGTAAGAGGTGGGTTCAGGAAGAAGGAGAGACTCTGGTTAAACATTGACTTGCCGGTAAGCTTGCACCCTTTCTGTGTGTGGCTATGTTAGCTGTTCTTCTACATGAAAACTACCTTATGTGGAAGAGTCACATATCTGGCCCAGTCATGCCTACTTTAACTGGCAGCAGTTCTAGTATCACAGTCAGGGGTCTTTTTAAACCCAAACCTGCTAATTGTAGAAAACTAGTATTGAAATGAGGTCTTCTGTACACAAAACATTTGTTTTGTCAGCAGTTTTCCTCATGCTTTCCTACCATCACACCCCAGCCACCATTTTCCCCTGCACCACTGGATGGATTTGGGGGGTCTTTTTTGAAATCGACAGTTAATACATTGCATATATTGTTAGATCCACAAGGTTCTCTGAGGGGGAAAATAGAGGCTTTAATCTACACACAGCAAACTTCTAATATAGTATTACTGCTAGATGTTATTTGCCAACAAACAAATGCAAATGAACTCTATAAATATAACTAAATTTGAATAACATGGCTAGATAACAATATGCTTTCATCTAAAAATGTATGTCTGTAGCCTTTTTTGTCATCATAGGGCAAGAAAATAGTTGTTAGGGTTAGGTACATCATGGCCAGAAAGTGACCAAGGACTCTCCAGCCATTAGGGCCTTTTCTGCCAATTGTCTCTTCTATCCTGTGTGACCTTTGCCACACTGCTCCCACACACTGCTTCATAGAGGCAGAGGGCTCCCACAAACACTGGGGCTCTTGTTAGAGATTAGGACTCTGGACCATTGTCCAAGGTCACTTCTTCGTGCTTACATGCAACTTGTCCTTTGTGGTGCCACTTATTGGCAACCAGCTGCCATCACCATACAGTGATTTTAAAACAGTTACTTGGCATAAAAATACAGCAGAGTGGGCAGCTTTGTCTGTGAAACAACATAGTTCCATCTTTTATCTGCTTATTCATTTGTTAGGGAAGTAACCCCCCCCAAAAAATTTTCTGCTCGGGAAATTATCATGCTTGTGACTGCTACTAAAATTAGCAACTACCTACATCAGCACACTGGAGAGTTCTGCTCTGATGGACCGGTGGTTCACTTTCAAAACTCCCTCAGTGGAACTAGGGGTAAATTAAGAAGGGCCTTCCAGGCCTCGAGCCTTAAACTGCAACTGAACTTTGTTTAGAAATCTGGAAAGGGCTCTTGGTATCAGGGTGGGTTACAGGTTATTGTGGACCCTGGGCAAAAAAAACTATAACTGGGCCCCATTTCCTCTATGGTATCACCATAAAAGTATCTGTTTCTTCCTCTGCATGACATGAGGCTGTTGCCTTGCAAGGCGCTTATTGTGCTCTTATGGACTTATAGTTCATAAGTGACAAAAACTGGACTGTGCAATTAGCATGCAAAAGGGACTGAACTGTGTGGTAACCCTGAAGTAATGCCAGCTGTAGACACACACCCAGAAGAAGGAAGCCTTCCCCTGAGAGGTTGTGCCAATGGTTCCTGTGGTTACCTGGACCAGTTCCCTAGCCACGTGAAGCACCATGAAGCCAGCGACTGCTGGTGGCTCAAAAGGATGTCATGCCAAGGCAAAAGACCAGAAGCCTGGAATCTAAACTCCATGAAGAACACCTTCATTGTCACGCAGGCAACCTTCATCGCTCCCCCACCCAGCCTGGCCTAACAAGAAGCTTTGCAGCCATAAGTTAATCAAGGGACTGACAATGACTTTGGCTGCATTAGTCATCACCCTCCAGGTGCCACTGCTCAAAGTAACTAGAATTCAATATTGCCCAGTCCCTTAGCCCCTCTGAAACCAGTTTCAGTTAGCATGTTGTGGGGACAGACCAGTAGGGGATGTGTCAGGGGAGGTGTCCAGCAGTGCCCACCCCCAAGCCCCTTCATAAAAGAGCCGGCCTAATCACAGAACTCACAGAAGAGTGTGTATTTTCTTGAACTGATGGCTCCTTTGATTCTCAACACTATCATCCTTTGAACTCACGCTCCCTGACAAGCCAGAAGCCCTGCTCTGGTCTGACTCCATGTAACTTGCTTTATGAGAACTCAAGGATAGCTACAGGCACTCAGGCTAGATCATAATAGGGTTGCCAGCCTCCAGGTGGGGCCTGGAGACCTCTTAGAATTACAAGTGATCTCCAGACTACAGAGATCACTTCCACTAGAGGAAATGGCTACTTTGGAGGATAGACGTGTATTGGCATTATACCCAATTTACATCCCCCCCACCTTCCCCCATTTCATTCCCCCAAATCTCCAGGAATTTCCCAACATGGAGTTGGCAACCCTAGTGAGCACATACACTCTTCCTTTGGCAGCTACAGCCTGTCTGGCATTCAGGGAAAGGGTGTCTTTTTTGCTTCACACAGGTGGGATGGGAAGTGTGGAGGAGCTCCCCTTTACAGATACAGATAGTGATTCACCCCCACTCTGCTTGCTGAGCCCAGCTAAAAGAGAAGGCAAAATTATGGCCAGCACTATTTGATCATCACCATTTACAGTGATTTTAAACTGCTGTGACGCCCTGATCCACTGTGGGTTTGTGGTGCAGAACTCTCTCCCCCACCCCCAGCATTTCCAAGGACCAAAACAGCTGCATGGGTGTTTGCACCACTGTAAAGTGGTCACAAGTCCTCTTGTAAATTGCAGAATACAGAGGCAGCTGCCGCTACCCCCCCTCTATTTCCAACCACCTTTGTACCCACCCACCCCTGCAAAAATAAAGCCCCCCCAAAAGCTCCTACCTTATGTGCTGATGATAAGAGGGATCAATGGCTGGCACAAGCCAGGGAGCACACAGAAGCAACAGCTTTGTGCAGGAAGCAAACTGCAAAGGAAAAGCCAAGGAGGGAGGGAGACTCATAACTTCACTGGCAAAGCTGGGGAAGGAGGAGGGTGTGAGATTCCCTTCCTCATTAGCAGAAGCTGCAATTGGTAGTGGGGCCCCCGGCAGCTCTCACTGATCAGAAACTGACCGAGTAAGCCCTGTTTTGATGCCAGGCCTGCTTGGTATGTTTGGAAATGAAAGCTCATTTCAAAGAGGCTCCATAGTGGCATTCACAACATTATGCATTTAACATTGACAAGGCTGAGTTTGGCCTGAATGGACCCAGGATAGCACAAGAGGAAAAACAGAGTCAGAGCTTATGGTACTGGGAAGAACCTGAGAAAAACATTTCCTCAGGCCAAACTGAAGCTATCCCAATGGCAGCATGTATAAAGAACAATGTTCTCAGCACCAAGAAAAGGAACATTAACAATGCCTAAAAGGCACACTATCTATTCAATTAAGACCATTTCCACAGTAGTGAAATCTATCACATCGCCGTTTTTAAAACTGCACATTATGTGAAATTTTCCACAGTAGATTTTTCCTCACTAGGCGCAAACCTGAAGTTTTCTCCTTCTTACCCCCTTTTTTTGGAACTCACTAAAACTGGAGATTCCAAAAACATGGGGTAAGAAGGAGAAAACTTCAGTTTTGCACATGGTGAGGAAAAACTCACCGCGGAAAATTTCACATAACATGCAGCTTTAAAAACGTCACTGCGTGGAATTTCACTACTGTGGAAAAATGGTCTAAAAGCTCTTCTTACAGGAGCTACTGCAAGGTCTTGGAGGATTGGCTACATTAGGGGTGTGTTGCCTAATATGCAAAGGAGTTCCTGCTACAAAAAGAGCCCTGGCTGTAAGTATCCTCCTCCTGCTATGTCAAGCTACAAGATAGTGGTGAACGGAAAGCTCTGTTGTTAGTAGCTCCGGTTCTGGAACTGACTGAGAGCAACTTGCTGCTACTTTAAGGGTAGCATACCTGGATGCCGTATTCACTAGCTCTCCTAGTGGTCTGAGGAATCTGTGAAGACCACTAGGGCGGTGATGGTAGGGCAGGGGATACCAGTGCTCCTGGGGTGGTGGGATTAGGCAGAGAGACAAAGGAAGGGGATGGAGAAGCAGAATAGCTCGGCCCCCTTCCAGCCTACATCTCATCCCAAGGGTTGCTGGCAGTGGGGCTAAAATAAATAACCCTCCTCTGACATTGATGTTGTGTAATGCCAGGTCTATCAACAACAAGACCATGGTCCTTTGGGACTACCTGCTGGAGCAGAATGTAGACCTGTCGTGCATGACCAAAAACTGGGTGTGAGAAGGGGAGATGGTAGCTCTTTCCCAATTGGCTCCTCCCAGGTTCTCGGTCCTTCATCACTTACAGACTAGGGGGTGGGGGTGGGGAGTAGTGGCCGTATTCATTCGGGAGGCTTATTTTTTCAGGGTGCTCCTGCCTCCGAGGATCATGGGAATAGAGTGTGCTGGCCTGGTATGGGTAGCCGGGGAGAGTCTGGCGATTTGGCTGGTGTACTGACTGCCTAACGCACCAGCCAATAGCCTACTGTTCCTGATGGAGGCTGTATCAGGCTGGGTGATTTCAATGTCCATGCCGATGATGCGGCCTCCACACTGGCAACTGATCTTGTGTCATCCATGTTGGCACTAGGGCTCTCCTAATATGTAATGACTCCTACTCACAAGGGCAGATACATGCTCGATTTGATCTTTGCAGCGGGGGTTACAGGGGACTGGATCACTGCTTTAGCAGTGCCATGGTTGGACCACTTTGCCCTGAGGGCCCATTTGAATGTGTCACCCCAACCCTGTTTAGGCAGCGAGCATATTTTTTTTTTAATTATTTTGATATTTTAGCTCACCCGCAGAGTCAAATGGACCCAGCGTGGCTTCAGATGGCTCTGAGGGATCCGATGCCCCCTGGTGGCTCATTAGACGAGCTTCTGGAGGATTGACATAGCCAACTTTCTGCTGCCATTGACAAGATCACTCCCTGACGCCCTCTACGCTCCTGTAGGAGGCTGGCACCCTGGTATACTCAGGAGTTGTGGCTGATGAAGCGAGAGCTCAGACGACTAGAGAGACAGTGGCGGCATGTTTGCGACAAAGCTACAAGAACATCTTATAGGATGTTTATGAGATCCTATGAGATGGCAGTCAAAGTTGTGAAGAAAGAGTATTATGCAGCTTCGATTGCGTCTGTGAGCTCACGCCCGGCCCAACTATTTAGAACAACTTGGACTATGACAACTCTGCCACAAGGCAGGTCAAACGCTAGGGAATTGGACATTGGCTGTGAGGCTTTTGTGAGCTACTTCGCAGATAAAGCCCTGTTGCTCTGCCGTGACCTCCCCACCACAGTTGAAACAGTGAGTGAGCTTGAGGCCCCATGCATGTCTTCTTGTCTGATTATGGATTATTGAGTGAAGAGTCCCTGATCTGATCAATGTATGGATCCAAACCAGGGGTAATTTGGGGGGGAACGTGGGGGGACGCCATTCCCCCAGGTGAGGTGCGGGAGGGCGGGGCCTGGAGCTCCCTGCTGGTGCCCGCTGGAGGTCGCCGCCGGCTGTGGGGAGGACACACTTCCGGTGATGTCAGGGGGTGTGGCATATGCTAATGAGTTATGCTAATGAGTCCCCCTAGCTCTTTTTCTACGAAATGACCCCTGATCCAAACACATACAGCGAAGAGCCCCCAATCTTGGTATCTTATTTAATTTACTTTATTCTCATTTCCCCCCCACCCCTTAAATGTGTAATAATCAGAGGTTCAAGTAAGTGCTCACAGTCTAGGGAGGATGACCAGATACTGAGCATAGAATCATCTCCTTCCTCTCTGGATCTAGCCAATCTTTTCATGTCCCCTCAGGAGTCTGCTTTCTCCTTCCTTAAGGTCTTTCCCCTGAAGAGGAACATTCTGAAGGATACACATCATTTCAGTTTTGTTGTTAATATAATGAATTGGGATAATGATTTATGACAGGAGTTAACATTAATAGTTTCAGATTGGGTATATGGTGCATTTTGAAGTTCATTCCAATCCATAGATCTCACTGAATATTCATAGGTCCACTAATATTTACCTGGAGGCATAAGACAATGACAATATGAAAAGGGTAAAGTGGGCAGGAAAAATATTCAGCTGCTCTGTCTTACATTTTATTGGATTTATGGCCGACTGGAAAGCTTATTGATGTAGCCATTCTACTAATTGCCCAGGAAATGCCCTTGACTGTGCTCTATATTGCTACGACAATCCATTCTCTCTAATAGGAAATAAATACCCTCAATATCTTTTGAGTGCAGTTGCCAGTCTTTTGAATCACAATAGGGTTTCAGAGCACTATTTGCATAACTGGGCTTTTGTCACTGTTTGGGATTTTTCCTTTAGAATTAATTGCTCATATTAGATGCAAATAAATTACATTACTATAACCTCAGGACAGTCAAATTAAGCAGTGATCTGGCAGACAATTAAAATAATATTTTCCTCATGCATTTCATTTTAGTTTCCTCCTTAAGAAATAAAGCCTGCAAATACATAGCAATTTCATATCAATATTCAATAAAGGATTCTCTCCCCCTCCCACAAAAATCCAGAAAATGAACATGAAAAAGCAAATAAATATTGTTGAAAATGATTTAGACTTGAGGAGGCTTGTGAGATGCTACACTGTAATTCAGGTGCACATTTCTGGGGTTCGTAAAAAGATGAGTGCTGTTATTATGTCTCACTTCATGGTATCTTATCCAAAAATGAAAAAAACACCAAACACCACTATGTTGTGTGTGTGTGAGAGAGAGAGGGGGGGGGGAGGGGGGGGGGGGGGGGGA
>NW_015161454.1:214446-227731 GCF_001447785.1 Gekko japonicus
TGGGGGGGGTGGGGGGGGGAATTGAAGAACATCACTACTCAACATTTGCTTTCCAAATTGCTAAATTTTCTAAGCTAGTCCTAGATCTGGGTCTGAAAATCATTGCCAGTCAGAATAGACAAGGTTGAAATAGCTGGATCTATGTGTGATTCTGCAGAAGGCAACTTCAGATGTTCATAGGGCCACAGAATGGTTGGAAAAAATGTGTTTCATTTATTTACTGCTTTTATGTCCCATCTTTCTCCTCAGTGGGGACCCAAATGGCCTTACATCATTCCCCCCTCCTCCCTTTCATCCTCCCAACAACCTGTGAGATAGGTTAGACTGAGATTGTGCGACTGGCCCAAGGCCACCCAACAAGTTTCCATGGCAAAGTGGGGATAGAACTTGAGTCTCCCAGATCCTTGTCTGACTTTAAACACTATACCACACTACACACAATACAGTCCCTGGGGAAAGTCACTTGGTCTGAGTGGGTTAATCAGTGCCTGGGACTTTATTTCAAGTGAGTTGCCTTGAGTTCAATAATGGAAGAAAGGGAGGCTATATGTAACAAATAAAGAATATAAATGTAATAAATAAATGATATGTGTTACAAAGCACATTCTCAGGATTGTAATGAGGTATGTGACTGGACACAGCCATTTCCTGTGTCTAGACATGGATGAATTTCCTGTCATTGGAAGTCTCTGTTAAGGGCAATTTCCTTCCCATGTAACTGAAATGTAACAGCAAAGAGCCTTTCAGTCCTTTTCTAGCTTTTTTTTTTTTGCTGCCACACAACTCTTAAATGTTTGCATAAATGGCACCATGTTTGAGTGTTCCACTGGACATGGGTTAATTGTTATCTACGTCCACAGGTACATTTAAAAATGTGTTTCATTAAACTGATAGGTGCTTGAATGGCTTTAGAATTGATTATCGTTTGCAAGAGGTGCCGTTTGTCACACAGTCAACCAGTGATGGATGGTGCAAGCTGAGAAGCCTATGTGCAAGAACTGAAACATAGCACAAAATGCAGAGGGCCTTTCAGCTGTGGCCAATAGGAGCTGCTCATAACACAGATATCTTCTAATCCTTGCCTGTCCCGATTCAGAACAGGTAGATGTTTCTTTGTGCTCTGCAATCTATCAGTTTGCAATAATTCCAGATGGTAAATATTTAACTACAAAATAGCATATTTGTTTAGTTAGGTTTTTTAAAAAAATGCTTCTTGTCCAAAGAAGAAGAGTCAGTATATTTTAGTGGTTAAAGTGATGGACAAGGATCTAGGAGACCTGGTTTCTAATCCTCTTTAGTCCATAAAGCTTGCTGGATGACCTTGGATGAGACATTAGGAATGGAAACCTCCAGGTGGGACCTGGGATTCCCTGGAATTACAGCTCATCTCCATACCACAGAGATCAGTTTCCCTGGAGGAAATGGATGTTTTGGAGGGGTATATAGCACTGTACCCCACTGAGGTCCCTGTCCTTTCCAGGCTCCATCCCCAAATCTCCAGAAATTTTCCAACCTGGATTTGGCACCCTACCTCCCCCCCCATTCCCCTCTGGTGGCCAGGAGGGACCTGGTAACCCTATGCTCACAGGACAGTTGTGAGGATTTAAAAATATGTTGTAAATCACCTTGGGTCCCCTTATTTTTGGGGTAGGGGAAAGAGATGTTTTAATGAATCTATACATAAATAAATAAGTCAGTACTATACAATAGTAGTAGGCCTCCCCAAATTAGTAAGTGACTAATGCGATCAGTGTAAACAATACTCTGGAAAGACAGACTTATCTGCAAAAACCCCCTTAAGGGTAAGATCAGTATTTGTGTTGACTAGAAAACATCCCCGCTAATTACGTATCTTCTGAGTTACTCCTGACTTGCTTTCTTTCTTTGACCTCCTTGAATTCAAACCCAGTCAGTCAGAATTATGGACAGATACAGCAATTTCCAACTGATTTGCTGATTCCCCTGTCCCCTGTATTGCTGTATATGGATTCTAACTAGCAGTCCAGTCCTGTGTCTATTTACTTAAAATTCAGTTGAATTGAATCCTGTAGGATATGTTTCTGAATAAGCGTCTATTGGGCTGCATGCCATGATCTTTGAGCTTAGTTTTGGTTTTAATCTTCACTCACACATGTATTGAGGCTATTAACATTTTTTAAAAATAATCTCAGTCTAATCATGAATGTATCAAACAACAGGCCAAGATTTTTAAAACTTCTTTTTTTTTGGTTTGTAATATTCTTTCTAAGGAATTGGGTTGACTTGTTTGCAACACATAGCTGACCTCGAAAGTGATGTTTGATTGGTACTATTGAGAATGATGTTTGATGTGGGTATTAGTGAGAGTAGGATTTCCAGGCCAAGCCTGGTAACCAGCAGGAGGGTTGGAGGCCAGGACATGGAGGGGGAGTGCCATCATGAGCATGATGACATCACTTCAGGGGACAACCTAGAAACCATAGAGTTTCCATACTACCACCTTTGCGTATGAGTTTCCCCTGGATATTACATCATCATGTTCATCATGCCAGTGAGTTTTTGTAAAATGTTTTCCCCATTATCAATGGGAATTCAGGGGAGAGGATTCCCCATGCTTATTGGGAGCTTGGCAGCCCCAACTGGAAGCTAGTACTGTTTTACAGGCTTGCTACATTAGTTTGACATTGATTCGAGGTCAACTATGATAGCTTATTGCAGATTTCTTCCTTTTCTTCTGTTTACAATAAATGAATTACATTTAAAAGAGAAGGGCAATTTCTGTGTGCCTTGAACTTACAAGATGTATTTTGACGTAGATCATCACAGAAGTGCTAATGGAAAGCTGCAAATAGGAATTCATAAACAAACCACTTACGATATCAAAACACATTCATTTCAGGTTATAGGTATTCCCTTTTTATTGCAGGAAACTTGAACCTCCACAGATTGAATGCTGGGTAGGTGTTGTCTCCAATTATCATTATAAGCACACAGATAGTAGGAAGTTCTGTTTTCTCTATGAAACACTGCATTAATCTGAATGGTTCTGCATTATAGCTTATGAACGACATACTAATTGAAAGTTCACTTATTAAAATGTACCTCTATGCATTTGTTTGCAAAATATACCAGTTTCATACACTTATACTTATGACTTATACTGTCGGTGCATTGCTGGGTCTCCATCAAATCTGACAAAAGCCCCTCCTTAGAAACTCCAGAATCTAATATTCCCAGCATTGCAGGCTACAAGGCTATCTATCCATTTCCAGTAAACTTAGACAATACCTATGGATGGAAACTACTGGTGCTTTTGTGGAATGATCTGGGGAACTGGAACTTAATGCCTCTTGACACACTTGAGATGTGTTCTGTCATCTTGTCCAGGGACCAGAAATTTTGAAATAGGCTGTTATTAGGCTGTTGCTAGCAAGTCTTTTTGCAAGGGATACTCAGACGCTATGGTTGGGCTCATGTTTTGCTTGCCGATCCTGAGCAGTGAACTAGTTTTACTGTTACAAAAAACTTTTTTGTCTATTTGTGAGTGGCTCCAGCTTATTTGTCCCTTTTTATGCATTTGATCTGTCCATTCAGTACCATGCAATTGGCAGTGTTTCATGCATATACATTTTTACACATCATAATGGTAGTCCTAGTTCATCCTTCAGCAGCCAATACTATAAACAAACAGCAAGCTATCAAATATAAATTAAAACTGTTATCCTGAAAAAAGTCTTACTGATTGGTATTTAAGTCCATTTAACTGCTGAGTTTATTTTGTGCTCACCTACTTTTCACAGTTTTATGGGAGTCGTAATACCCACCCATACCTGACCTTGGAATTTCACTGACAGTGCAGACACAATAGTGGCTTGCAAGACAGAAGGAAGTGAAACTAAAACACCATGGCTACTACACAGCCACAAAGCTGTTCAATGGCTGTCCATGCTGGATGGTGGAGAGGTGAAAACAACTGAGGCTCAGGGCGATTTCTCACTAGAGCTGCCTCGCAGCACAGTGCCGTTTGCCCCAACACAAACAAGTCAATTTCACACCCGAGGCTGCGGGGCTGCATTTGACTCGGGGCTTCCCCCGATTTCCTCCACAGTTTCATGATCCTCAAAAACCAGGATCATGAAACTGCGGAGGAAATCGGGCGAAGCCCGGAATCAAAATGCAGCCACAGAGCTTCGGGTATGAAGAATTGGGGAAAGGTTAGACAGGAGAATTGGGGAAAGGTGGCCAGGATGAGTGAGTAGTTGGACAGAGACTCCCATTCGCGCCAAAGAAAGGGAATAGATCTTCTAGTGAGAGAATAATTTCTCTACCCAGTCAAACAGGGAGTTAGCTCTGAGGAGTGCAGAGATGCCTGGTCTGGTGTGGTTAGAAACTGCCTGTAGAAACCTTAAAAGTCAGTTAAAAACTCAAGATGAGTACTGGTGTTTCAAGAGAAGGTGTTTGGGAACTGGAGAGTGTACCAGCCTTTTGGAAACCAAAAGAGTCAGAGAATACTCAAAGAAAGTCTGCTGGAGTGTTTGGGACAACACTGGAACAAACCCCTCTAACATAAAGATTTAAGTCACTGTGAAAAGCTTAATAAACTCTCAGTAGCCTGAAACATAAGAACTAAAGTCTGTGCATGTACTGGTTTTACCACAGAAATTTCAACCCCTGATCTCACCTGACCTTTCCCCCCTACATTGAATAAAATATTTTGTTAATTTGGAATATAAAAATGTCTCAAGTGCTATTAAAGTTAAAGAGGACTCCCATGCCTTCCTTCAGGTTCCTGGGCTGAGCAAAGAACCAAAATATTACACGTTGACAGGGTGGGACAGCCAGAGTTCTTCAGGAAAGAAGAAAACACATTACTAAGGCAGCTCAGTCAGACATGGAAAGAAAAATGGAGGGAAAATCTTGCTTCTAAGGGAGGGAAGTCGGATGGGGGCATCATACATGCTTTCATTCATTTGGAAATAAATGGACATTTCTATAACATATACATAGGCTTAGTAACTTAAGACACAAGTAAGACTTTTCTCATGATATTCACCTTTTGGGGTGTTTGCAGTCCAAAGTTGCTGGAAGCTGGGATCTTGAATGATTACAAAATAAGGAGTCAGCAAGAAAAGGCCTGGTGCTGATTCAGCAGCTTATAGAAGAGTTGGTGCTGTCCCTCGGTCTTTTTCCTAACACTATAGATATAATGATTTGTGGCCTTAGAACCACTCAGTGACAAATGTTTGAGAAAATGAAGCTCGTCCTTTTGACAGTTAATATTGGAGAGTATTTTAGTGCTCAAATAGATTAACTTTTTATGCAGTTGGGAAATGGAGTGGAAGCTACAAAATCAAAAAGCAGCATCTAGAAAACTGAGACCATGGGAATGAGGGGAACATTATGAATCACTTGATTTATTCCTAGAATAAGCTTACTTAAGCTTCTGTTGCAAGTTGTTGATACCACAGATGCAATACTGACACAGTGGCTCTTAAGTATATCTGAAGAGGTCCATACAGAACAGGAGTTTGCCCACCCACCCCTTGAATGAAACACAATGCAAGCTATGGGTTAAACTGGGACTTTATTTACATACAAGCTGATCTGGATCATTTATACCATTTAAGCATGAGTTGCATTGTGCTTGCAAAGCAGGCTTCTTAACAGGGCAAACCTACCCCGGCTCAGAGCCAGGCCTGGAATCCTTCTGGACCCTATCCGTCATGGCCTGCACTCCAAGTATGTAGAGGAGACAGAGAAGACATTCCTGCCCATGACTGCTAAGCCCTAAGGCTTGCCATATGCTCCCCCAACCCTGAAGGGGCCCCCACTTCAGGCTTCCGGACTCTGAAGTTCGAGGAACCCCCCCCCCATCGCTGATATCTCAGGGTGTTTGCCATCTCAAATCTACCCCCTTAACCTGTGCTTTCCCGCCATCCCAGAAACGGCCTAACCTGATTACCAGGCCTGTTTATGCCACACACCCCTGGACCATGTGAAGGAGGCGAAAAAAGGTTCCCTTGCATTCAAATTGAGTGAGACCCAAAAAATTCTTGCTCAGTTCCAAAACCAGTGACTGGCTACTCCCACATGGTCACAAACTGAGGGCAGGTGGGCGGGGAGCTCATCTTCAGTTAGAATGGTCAGGGAATGGCTGCTGCTGCCAGATGCGGCTGGCCAGCCTTCCCTGATAGGCCAGCATTCCTGAGCTGTGTCTTCATAGACACCCCAACCCTTGTGATTCCATTTGAGGATATGGGGGGGAGGTAGGCAAAAGCCTGTGCTTGCATATGGGCAGGCACCGGTCTTTAGGGGATTGGGAAGGATAATATCAAAGGAAGATCTGCAATCCTATAGAAGCTTCCAAAAGAAGATTTATACTAGCATTGAAAGCTGGCAGCCGTGTGTGTGTGTGTGTGTGTGTGTGTGTATGTGCTGCTAGTGGTAGGTCGAGAGCTCTTACCATTTGTTGCTGGAAAAAATCTTGAATTTATAGGGGGGAAAGTTGGCTGAAGAAGCAAGATGACCTCGTAACTTGTATGTGTGCGCCTGATATTTATATCTACAGGAAAATATTATTTCTTGTTAGGTTTCAGGTGCTTGTTTCATTTCTGAAGCAGAAAGCTGAAATTGTAGAGGAAGCCTTTCACCTAAGGCTGCCTCGTTTTTATCAAAAATCTGCCTTTTCCCCTGTCAGCAACAGGAAGTATATTGTGAAAGCTGTCACCAAAAATGCATTCATGTGGAAGGTATTTCATTTTGCTACAACATGCTGTGTACTGACTTCCAGTGTGTTTTTCCTCAGCTGGAAAAGGCAGACAGTGTCTCTTGCATCCCCCAGTGGCTTTGTCAGTGCTTGGTTCCTACCCTGGTTCTGTTGCTTTGGAAAGGAAGGGAGGATTCCTTTGCACCCACATTCTGGCTGCTGGTACAACTGTGACCTCAGGTTTACTGATTATGGTCTCAACAGAGATTGTCCTTTAAATTACTGTAGGTGGTAATTACCATTACATGGTAAGTAACTTATATGGAACAGCTCCCAGTTTTCTACATGCTAGTAGGAGTATTTGGAAAGTTTATTTTGGTGTAGAGAAAAGTTGCAGCGTACTAAAAAAATAATCCTCATAATGTCTATTCACTGGGGTTAACTTCTACGAAAGTATATGGAGGATTGCACTGAGAATAAATTTATTATGCTGACTATACATGAAAACAAATACATGTGACTAGAAGCAATAGCACAGCTGAGGATACAAAGCTAGGGTATCCAAAGCTAGGGTTGCCAGCAGGCATGGAGAAAAGTATCCTCTCCCTTAATGTGTGGAGATTGACAAAGGAGTAGAAGTTTGCATGGCATAGAGCTAAATAACGTCCCCTGGCAAATTAACCTGTTACAGGGATGGAACATTTTTTTCTCCAGGCAGCTGGCAATCCTAGCGGCACATACAGGGCTTGGTACCTGTAACAACCCTTTGAAAGAGCAGCAGATGGACAGAGGTGTGGGAAAGAACTGGGATGGCACATTCAGAAAATCTTAGTCAAAACCATACAAATATGACTATTGTCTAAATGAAGCCACACCAACTTTGTCTGGGTGGGTCACAGCACCAGACTCAAATGGGGGGGAGCAGGAGGTCCTTAATAAAATCTACCCCCCAACTCCCTCCAAATTTAGCCTCACCGGCTGGTTCTCAAAAACCACACTCCTAGCTCTGTGCTTACAAGGAGCTATACAAATCGTTTGTACAATTTTGGGATTGTTGGCACCCAGATTATGACAGCATGTGTGTAACTAACAAACTTCTATCCAGTGGTACCTTTAAAACCAACATTTTTTTTTAAATTCAAGGTTTGCTTTCGTGTGCGCACACACTTCTTTAGACATAATGAAATGGAAATAGAAATAACAGTCATACATATAGAGGGTGGGCAGTGAATTAGCATGCAGAATAATGCAGATGTTTTTAACAGATGAAAAGAATAATAAGCTTTGTTTATGGCTATCTTCTGTTTGGATTCAGCTGGGGGGGGGACAGAGCCAAGGTAATAAATATGTCAGAATCAGAGACTGATGTATCCTTAATTGTGTCTGAAGAAGTGTGCTGGACATAGGGTTGCCAAGTGTATCTTCGCTGAGAGCGGGGGCTCCCGGCCGGTGTCTTGTGTGCGCGCGTGCAAAGCGCGTGCACGCCGCACACACATCACCCGGAAGTGATGGGAGGACGCCAGGCACGCTGGGGGCAGAGGTACGGCCATACAAGGGAAAACCATAGAGTTTTCCCTTGTATGACTGTGGCCCCATCCCCAGCATGCCCGGCGTGCCCGCATCACTTCCGGGTGACGCGCACGTCAGGGTGGAGTTCACCCCGGGGACCGATCCGGCGGCGCCGGGGAACGGGCCTCTGGGGCGGGGGTTTCCCCGCCCCCTGGGTGGACTTGGGATCCCTAGCTGGACTCAAGTTTGAGTTCTGCTGCTTCAGACCAGCACAGCTACCCACCAGATTGTACACTAAAATGAGAGCATTAATCTGCTTTTAAAAAAAATATAGAACAAGACCCACATTTCTGAAAGAACATTTGTGCAGTTCAAAAATTCAAGTAATATAAAAGCCATATTATGTTAGCTGAGGGAAAAAGTGACCATAACAATGTGAGAACTAAAACAAGTAGTTCAAAATCATCTAAAACTCAGAGGACTTATTATCATAGCAGGCTATTCTGTGCCTCTCGAAACACTCTTGGCCTTCAGGAAGAAAAGCTTCTTTCTGTTTGCCTCAATTGCCTGACTTCCCCACTCCAGAGGCTTGCAGCCTATAGCAATATGGAAAAGACTTGTTATGTTTTAGTTCTTTAGAGGGTCCAGGAGTTAAGAAGACTAACTTCCCACTTTCACCTCAGTTGAGTGTAGGATTCTGATTTGCCCATTTATGGTGGGAGACCACCAGGTAATTGTGCCCGCCTTGCTCACTGATTTGCATCTGGTCAGCAGGTGGAAACTGGGGGCAAAGTGGGGGGATGATCATCCTGGGGAGAAAAATTTAAAATAAAAATAAGACCTTGTCTACTTACAGGAAGTTCCAATCATACAGTCCTCGCAATTCATAGAATCACCCTTTGTCATTTCCAGGTAGCTCTGGGAACCGGCCAGAAAAGTATGGTCAGAACTTATCAAAAGTAGATGAAGCCTTATTTTTCTTTTTTTTAAAGAAAATCTCTCATGATGCTGCCCCACCCCACCTTCCTGTGCTTGCCAGACAGACAGTGCCTGGCAACTCTAGCTGAGTGAGAAAAGGTACCTGGGAGCGGTGGCCTGACTCCTGTACTTACTGCAGCTTGATGGCCTAACAAACCACCCAGTCCTGGGTCCCTGGGAGGCCAGAGCTGCACAGCAGCCTCCACACTTACTTTGAAGTAAAGGATGGAACATCAATCTTCTGACAATCAATTACTGTGGTGCTCTTACACCAGTCCAGTTCATGTAAGTGTCTGTTTGGTGTAGTGGTCAAGTGCGCGGACTCTAATCTGGGAGAACCGGGTTTGATCCTCCACTCCTCCACTTGCACCTGCTGATGTGACCTTGGGTCAGTCGCAAGGTCTGGCACAGCTGTCCTTGAAAAAGAGCAGTTTGTGTCAGAGTTCTCTCAGCCCCACCCACCTCACAGGGTGTCTGTTGTGGGGAGGGGAAGGGAAAGAAGTTTGTAAGCCGCTCTGAGACACCTTTGGGTAGTGAAGGGCGGGGTATAAATCCAATCTCTTCTTCTTCTATACAAACCAACAGTCTTTTCCTCTTTAAAACAGGTTGAAAAGGCAAACATATATACAGATATTGCTTATAGATTCCAATAGTTCAATATTGATATGTTAGAGTATTCTAAATTACTGAAAATCAGAAGCTGAAATAAACTTCTGAGATCATTCTCTGAAGTAGGGAGGTTCTCATAAATCTCATAAATCTCCATCTATGATGGGTCCTTGTCAAGATAGCTAGGCTTTCTTGTGGGTTAACAGGAGACTTGAGCACACATGAGCCAACTTAGGTTTTAAAAGAAAGTATTTATTTAAAACAATGGTCAAAAGAGAAAAATACAAAATCCAGCAACAAAACACTTCAGAGAATACAACAAAATAATAAACACTAACTCAAACTACCTGTGTTCTATAGCGCAGATTTCAAGAAGCATAGCCCGTAAGTCACAACAAGGAATACGGCTTCACGTCGAGGTCTTCAAACACAAACCACATACAGGAGTTCCCAGAATCTCCTAGGCTAAATTTCCCCCCAGCTCAGGTGTCAAAATATACTCTTTTACCCCTTCAAATATCAGCTGCCCCCACTTTACAGTCCAAACAGTTTTTCCAAATAGAGTTAATTGGTAGGTCTGCCTGTCCTTGGGATCAGCACCTTAACAATAACAAACTTAAAACAGCTGCACTAGGAAGAAAACTAACATACTGTTACATAACTTAACCCTTCGTAGGCACTTTTGCTTCACAGTCCTAATTGGAAATTGGCTAAACTAACCGGGCAGAAACACCTGCAGTTAGCTCCCAATTAAAATTAGCTTTCCTTTGAAGCAAGAGGAGAGTCCCAAAGAATTTCTCCCAAAGGTTTCCTGGAAATTAACAATAATCAATAGAAAATCACTTGAACCCTGGGTATCTCCTACAAGTGTAAAATCATAGAGTTTCTGGCAAATCATAGAGAGGCATGATGTCACTTCAGGGTTTTCTCTGGAAGTGACTAAACACTGTCATACCAGCACCCCAAATATCCCCACCCCAGACTCCTACGGTTGCTAGGGTTGTCAGCTCCAGGTTGGGAAATTCCGGAGATTTGGAGGGTATTGGAAGGTAGTATCCTGTGTGAAAAATTAAAAGGAACAAAATAAAGCATTGTCTACTTACAGGAAGTTCTGACCATATTGTTCCCAGCAATTTCTGGAGCTACCTGGAAGTGACAAAGATTACCATGGTGTTTCTGGTGATTCCTAGAGCTACACTTTTCACTTTCAGGGAGCCCTAGTAATCACCAGTAACTCTAGGGCTGCCAGGTCCAATCGCTGCAGGATTTTCAGGGAGTAGGGAGGAGCGTCGCGACATGCATACATAAATAGGAAGTGACATAGATACATCAGGGATGTCAGGGGGCAACACTCTTATTTTTGGGCAAAACTCTATGGTAGAATTTGCTTCAAATCATAGAGTTTTGCCCAAAAACCAGAGCGTTGCCCCCAATGTCCCTGATGTGCCTATGTCACTTCCAGTTTTCGTAGGCATGTTGCAATGGTTTCCAGGTTCCTGCTGGTAAGGGGGGGGGATTTGCGGGGAAGATGAGTGCCCGAAAGCGGGAGACTCCTGCCCACAGTCTGGCAGCCCTAAATAACTCTATGTTTAGAGCTTAAGGAGATGAGGCCTTACTTTTCTTTTTCATTTTTCCTTTCCAGGATGATTGCATCCCCCTGTTTGGCTCCAGTTACCACTCACAAATCATATGAGTATCGGCAGGCAAGGGCTGCAGTTATCTGGAGGTCTCCCACGTAGGGTTGCCAGGTCCTCTTTGCTCATTGGTGGGAGGTGGAAGGGAGCTCTCCAGGTGTGGGGGGTAGGGTTACATGGCAGTGTGCAACATCCCCAAAATGATGACGTCAGGCGGAAGTGATGTCATCACAGCAGGGACGTAGCATGGTGATGCTCTGGTATTTTGAGCAAAACTCTATGGTTGCCACACAATGTCCCTGGTGTCATGATGTCACTTCCGCATGACATCATCCTGGGGACATTATGTCAAGTGGTGGCTGTTGGGGGCAAGGTTTCCTCCTGCTGGCCAGCTGGCCAGTAGTGAGCAGGAGCCTGTAAAATTGGGGAATCCCCTGCTCCCACCTGGGGGTTGGCAACCCTACTCCCATGATAAGTGGCCAAATGGGAAGCCTGTGAAGGATGGGGTTTGGGGAGGGGAGGGGAGGGACCTCAGTGGGATATAAAGCCATAGAGTCCACCCTCCAAAACTATCATTTCCTCCAGGGGAACTGGAGGATCCCTTGTCATTCCAGAAGCCTTAAGCCAGGAATCAGGAAGTCTGTGGTTTTCACCTCCATCATGGAATCCCCCCCCCACTAGATTTTGGGCAAGACCTGCTTTCTTTTGTCCTCAGTTGCACATCTGCTGTACAGGGTGCTTTAAATTCTTGAAACTGCTGCTTCTTGTTGTGTGATAGCTTTCTTTTATGGCTATAATTTACATCTTTTTTCTTTCTAAGTACTCACAAATTGCAACCAATAAAAGACTGGACCCTGCTGGAAAAGAAAAACCCCCACATAAATTACATACATGGATGCAAATTATACATCACAACTGATGTGAGATGCATTTTTATTGAGTTCTCAGAATTTGGTTCCAAAAACAGCCCTGGGTCTCTTCTCTTTGTCACTGTATAGGCGAACAGATTGATTAAAGCAAACCCTGATTGAAAATGTGTGTATATAAGATGCTGGAGAACTTGTTCGCAGTAAATAATTCACAACATGAAGCTTGACCTCTCCTTCCCTTCCACATTGCCCACAAGCAGGATCCGGTTACCCCAGATATATTTGTTAGAATTGCCAGCTATATTTTGCTGTAATGTCTACGGCATTTTACAGCCTGGCCAAAAATAATTTGCTGTAGGTATTTTGTGCACTAAAGTAGAAATGAGAACTTTGGCCTTTGGTTGTGATTGGCCATATAAATCTTATGGGTTTCTTTCCCCTGTTGCCGAACAGAAGGTAATTCTTATAACTAGGAAGAAAACAGGCACCATCTAAGAGCAAATTTAGACCGTTTAAGATGAGTTAGACATTTACAAGACAGGTCACCATAACAAGGTGTGTTAAGAGATTCCAAAATATCAAAGCATCCTTTACTTGGAAAGTTCACATTAATTCAACATGACAAAATGTCTGTGCAGCCTTTCCAGGAACAGGGTGCAAGTGTGAGGGAAGGAGGGAAAGCTAAATATTGGGTGAGGAAAAAAGTAGGTTGGCTTGGCTGGTGAGTGTAGGGTTGTCAACCTCCAGGTGGGGCCTGGAGTTCTGGAATTACAACTGATTTCCAGACTACAGAGATCAGTTCCTATAGAGAAAGTGGCAGCTTTGCAGGGTGGACTCAGTGGCATCACTCCGTTGCTGAAGTCCCTCCCCTCCCCAGCTTCCTTCCTCCTGAGACTCTGTCCCAAATCTCCAGGAATTTCTCAAACTAGGGTTGGAATTGGTAACTCTAAGTGGTTGGGAAAGAAAGAAGGAAGCAGGAAAAAAGGAAATGCTTTGGGGGC
>NW_015161454.1:227778-265040 GCF_001447785.1 Gekko japonicus
CCCCCCCACACACAAATCATTGCGGGTACTCCACTTGTTCCCTTCTACTTCACAATCAAGTTACTGTGTGCTAATTTCTGTAATGATTGTCCTGTGTTTTCATTATTAAACTATTACTAACCCATCAATATAGCAACCTACTGACAATTTTTATCCAAAAACAACTATTCACACAATTTAGTAAAGCTTCCATAAAGGTATTCTCATTGGGCTTCTTTCTAGTTGCTTTTTCGCGGTGTTAACTACTGGATGAACTTCTACTTTTTGTTATTACACATTGTTTCATATTTTTTATCAGTCATTTAAAGGAGATAACATCCCTCTTCTCTTTGGTCTTCATTGGGCCTCCAGAATTTTCTCTTATTCTTTATCACACCAAGTAGATAATGCTTTTCAGTTTTTTTAGGTATTACCTCCATTTAAAGTGTCAAGACTTGTTGAGGACCACAGATTAATTCTTTGGAGAAGGTAGTGGACTGGATCACATAATCTGTCTTTGGAAGGCACTGATGGTTGTTGATCATGTCAGCTTTCCCCTCCTCCCAGCAACCATTTTGGATCCCAGGAAAGTTTATTCCCAGCAGTACAAGACCCACATGTAGTAGCAGCCATACTGATCAGGAGGATGTCCCCACGGCAGTATCTCAGTCTGCATGGCTTTTACTCCATGCAGTTCCTGTGATTATGGGAATAAATTTTCCCAGGATTGGAAATGACTGCTGGGGAGAAAGCAATCATTTCTTAAAGAAAGGTAACAGAGATCATCATACTCTGTCCTATCTTATGCTTATGGAAGTGCAGCCTAAGCCGAAACAAAGAGATTCAAAGAGGAGATGGGAGAGGGAGAGATGCACGAGGAAGAAGATGGCAAGATGTTGAAGGAAAGAAACAGAAACAAGTGCGAGAGAAACAGAGATGAGTAAGTTTCGATTTAAGCACAATGTTGGTAAGGTAGAATTGCTTTCACATGGGGTTTTGACCTCACAAAATACCTTGTTAAAATGGGGTGCTTAGTTTGCTATCCAGTGCAATGCTGCCAAGGTTATGGACCTCTGATGTGCAAACAAAGCATCCTTAGCTACTTTGTATGGGGTTCTGCACAGTTTAAATGAGATGCTGAACCTGTGCAAAGTCTTACAAGGGCTTTGTCTGCAACATGTTTAAATCGAACCTTTAAGAAGATGAGGGATAAAGGAAACACATAGGCAAGAAAATGGTCAGCAGGGAAGATGGGGTGAGAATGTAAGGAGCAGAGAGAAAGAGATCTTCTCATGGGCCACTGACTGGGTAGCTTGCTGGTGAATTGGGAGGAAATAAAGGGCTGTGAACTGCAATTTACCAGTGAAAGTGGCCTCAGGTCTCTAACCTCCTCTATTTTTAATTGAAAAGTATTACAGAGTTATAAAAATTTAATTGTTACATTCGTTTTCAATGCAGAGAAAGAATACCATTAAACCATAAATACATCATAAATTATCAATATAACCCCCCCATTAAAATCCCGCAACTAGACTAAACCTAAAAATCTCACTGGGTTAGTTTCCACTAATCTTCCTCCTCCTCCTCCTCCTCCTCCTCTTTCTCCCTCTCTCTCTCTCTTGATTCCACAGCTTCAATATATTATATGCAACCCTTCTATTTTCTGGATTCAATATAATCTCCACGTAACATTATTCACAGCCTAATGGTGTAGTTTGCGACAGGAAGGGATGTGATCACATTAATCTTATGATGCTCCTAGAGGGCTCAAGATCCCCCTTTGGAAAATCCTAAACTATTCTTGTTTTTAGGCATAGAGAGCAATCTGCAGATATACTAATGACATAAAGGAAGTTTAAGCTGCCCGAAGAGGCCACTGCAAGCTACTTTGACTGTAATATATAAAATATATATTTAAACAAAATGAAGCGGCTGATAGATTAACTAACGAATTTTAACTGAGTGACAGCGTTAATAAGTGCGCAACTTTGCATAAGTGTATATGTTCATTTTGATGAGAATTGTAAGGAAGCAGTGCCTGGTGAATTTTCTGGCTCTCTTTACAGTCTCTTAGAGCCACCTATATAAGCTTCCTATATTGATTATGGGAGAGACAATCATGCATATGCCTCATCCATATAGGTACTAATCAAAAGCTTATGAGTCCACTAGACTGGAAGCACTGTGCTCTGTTGCAGCTGGCTATGGTTAAGCTAAGCATATCACACAAATTTGTGATTGCTGTGTTAAAGTTTATTGAAAAGTATTGTATTTCCCAGTTTAGCAAATTTACCAGAATCTACTGTTTGTCTAAGATTGGCTACTAAGCCAGCAACCTCTTCTCATTCAAAACAAAAACAAAGAAAAAACTTTGCAGTGTATTTGAGTAACCCCAAACACTTACATTACAGCATTTTGAAGAAGCCGTATTGCATTTGTAGCTACTGTGCTGGAATACGTAATCATTTCATAAGCTTAAATCCAGAAGCATACTAGGCAGAGATAAGAGGAAAATTTGTTAACTTCATACATCAACATATCTAATTCTCACATATATAAACTGGTGGAGGGGGAGTTAAATCCACCAAAATGATAAAAGCAGCCCTTGTAGCTTTAAGAAACAAATGCCCTCAGTGTCCTTTGCTAGGCAAGGTCTACAGTGTTGCCATCCTTCAAGCCTTGGTAAGTAAAAAGCAGGTCAGTAAAAAGCAGGGAGAGGGGCAGGGCCCGTCCCAGTTCTGTTTTGGTTTTTGAGGGAGGATTCACTATGGCCAGGGCCTGCAGCAATCACTGGGTGATTTGATGCCACACGACTTGTATGACTCACAAAGAACTGGCTGCTTGCTACTGTTCAAAAGCAGCCACTCCACAGAAGCCAGTGTGGTGTAGTGGTTTCATGCTAGGATCCAGGAGACCCAGGTTCAAATCACCGTTCTGCCATGGAAACTCACTGGGTGCCATTGGGCCAATTATATATTCTCAGCCTAGCTTACCTCACAGGCTTGTTGTGAAGATAAATTGGAGGAGAGGAGAATGATATAAGCAGCTTTGGGTTCACATTGTGGAGAAAGGTTGAATATAAATGAAGTAAATAAATAATAAATATAGCTGAAGACAGGGGACAGATAAAGTGTAGGTTGTTTGGTGGGTGGGAAGGAGAGAAGCAAGTAGGCAAAGGGGAGAGGCTATAAGGGCTTTCAGGGAAAGGAAAGCTGAAATAGTGGGGGAAGGGAAAATGAGATGCCCTCCACAAGTCCTTATGTGTCACCCACTGCTTACTAGTGCAAATACATCACTATATAGAATTTGCATACCTTTTGCCCTGCATGAACTGAATGATGCTCTCATCCTGGGGAAAATATTCCAGCTAAAGTTCTGAAAAATTAATTTGCTACAGACTGACAAGTCATAGCACTTTGCATTCAGTCACAATTTCCCATTCAACTGCTTTTTGGCTGGTTTTTCAATGTCAATGGCAAAGTTCCTGTAGAAAATGAGTTACTGTCTCTTGAAAACAGGGACTAAGTTGACAAGACAGGTGTGAACTTAAAAAGTTGCAGCATTTTTATATCAGAATGGTTCCATGTCAGCTGATTTCTTGACCAAAGTGGCGTGCCAAACTACTGTCTCTAGATAGAAAAACAGCAGTCTGCTTTCTCTTGGTTATCACCTATCTGTTCTTCTCTGATTATCAAATCAGATGGTCTTTAGTCACAAGGAATCCTAAGCCATGTTATGGGCTCCGAAGCTGCTTCTCTGCCAACTTCCTTAAGGATCATGCCACAATTAGCTGAGTAGCTGTGTTGAAAACCATCTGCAGAAGATGCCAGCTTGTCTGTTTCATTCACTTCCAATTCACTGGGTCTAGGAGTTCTGAGGAGGCAGACATCCAGGACTGAGGGACCCAGCCAATCAGTGAGACCAGAGTCAGGAAAGAAGAATGTGGCTGTTGAACCACTGGTTCACAAAGCCTCACTTACAGCAAAGGGGAGAAGCCAGTTACATGAAGTCTCTCCATCAAAGAGGTCCCCACCATTTTCCATCCTGCGGGCATCCTTGGAATTCTGACAAAGGGTGGTGGATGCAACCACAAAATGATTGCATGGGAGGTGGAGCCAACCATAAAATGTCAGGGAATGAGGTTATGCATAAACCCTCATCTGGCAGTATCTGTCCTAAGCAGGCATCTAACACCCTTCTGAAAAAGGGAAAGGGAAAGAAAAAACAAAATGTTACTTCTCTTGGCTATCCCATGCATGAACCCTTCTCTCATGAGCCCAGCCATTTTTAAGCTGCACTGTTACTTGTAACAATGATAGTTTGTGGTGAATGGCTGGTAATAGTTCCTTGCTCATGCAAGAGGGAGGGAAATTCTGGCCAGAATTCATCAGGGACAGAAATTACTTTTGAAAAGTGAACGAGATTTGTTGAGATGTTACTATCAACTTGCTTCTGAATTAAAAAAGGAAGACCCAAAATGAGATGGATGGACTCAGTAAACCAAGCCATGTTGGCCCTCAGTTTGCAAGACCTCAGCAAGGCTGTTAATGATAGGACATTGTGGAGGAAATTACTTTGTAAGGTTGCCATAAGAGTTGGAGTTGGGAGTATTTACAAAATTAATTTGTAAGGTTGCCATAAGAGTTGGAGTTGGGAGTAAGCAGTGAAGTGGCTAAATTTGCGGATGATACAAAGTTGTTCAGCTAAGTTATGTGAGGAAGAAAACCAGTGAGGATTGTGAGGCACTCCAGAGGGATCTGTCAAGGATGGGCAAGTGGGCATCAACATGGCAAATGGGGTTCAATGTGGCCAAGTGCAAGGTGATGTAATTGGAGCCAAAAATCCTAAATATAAACACACGTTGATGGGGTCTGAACTGGCAGAGACTGATCAAGAGAGAGATCTTGGAGTTGTAGTAGATAATTCACTGAAAATGTTGAGACAGTGTGTGACTTCAATAAAGAAGGCCAATGCTATGCTGGGGATTATTATTGAAAACAGATTATTATTGAAAACAGATTAGCCAATATCATAATGCCCCTATATAAATCAATGGTGCGACCTCATTTGGAATACTGTGTGCAGTTCTGGTCACCACACCTTAAAAAGGATATTATAGCTTTGGAAAAAGTGCAGAAAAGGGCAACTCGAATGATAAAAGGGTTGGAACACTTTCCCTATGAGGAAAGGTTAAGGCGCTTAGGGCTCTTTAGCTTGGAGAAACGACGACTGAGGGGTGACATGATTGAGGTTTATAAGATTATGCATGGGAAAGAGCAGGTAGAGAAAGAGGTACTTTTCTCCCTTTCTCACAATACAAGAACTTCTGGGCACTCCATGAAATTGCTGAGCGGTCGGGTTAGAACGGATAAAAGGAAGTACTTCTTCACCCAAAGAGTGATTAACACTTGGAATTCACTGCCACAGGAAGTGGTGGTGGCTACAAGCATGGACGGCTTCAAAAGGGAATTAGATAAGCATATGGAGCAGAGGTCCATCAGTGGCTATTAGCCACAAGGTATAGATAGGGACTCTGGGGCAAGTGATGCTCTGTCATCTTGGTGCTTGGAGGGGTCAACAGTGGGAGGGCTTCTAATGTCCTGGCCCCACTGGTGGACCTCCTGATGGCACTGGTATTTCTGGCCACTGTGTGATACAGAGTGTTGGACTGGATGGGTCTTTGGCCTGATCCAAGATTGGCATCTCTTATGTTCTTATGTTAAGTGAGAATTGACTTGAGGGCACTTAACACATACATTAATAGTGAGATCTGATGACTTCCATAGACATTCCAGTTAGGTTCATTAAGCATTTTAGCCATGTAGTCCAATGGTGTTTAGCTAGAATCAAATCCCACTGTGTTTTCAGAATAGCACTCCCCTATTTGCACAGGTGCCCTGACCTGGATAGCCCAGACTAGCCTGATCTTGCCAGATCTCAGAAGCTAAGCAGGGTTGGCTTGGTTAGTATTTGGATGGGAGACCACCAACAATGCCAGAATCACTACATAGAGTCAGGCAATGGCAAATCACCTTGGAACAACTCTTGCCTTGAAAATCCTATGGGGTCGCCATAAGTCAGCTGTGACTTGACAGCAAAAAAAAAAAAAAAAAATCTGCTTCTCCAGTATGCTCCAAATTAATTTCAAATATCTCACTAGCTGATACAGAGGTAGAATACTTCACATAAAACCACTGTCAACATTATACTATAAACATCAGAAACTCAAAGAGCGTCACCTGGCTCCATTCTAGAAGCACTTGTTAGACACCAGGAAACTGCCAGTGGGTGCCAGATAGGGGACCCTAAATCTATCAGGAAATGACATCTTGTCCATCAGTTCTTTCTGCTAGGTTTGAACTCCTTCTCCCCTTAAGGTACTGGGCCTGCTCTCATCTGCCTCCATGATGGCAGGGGCACCGGGGCTATCCAAGCGGCTGCTACATTTTTGTGAGGGTGGAATGCTGCCACTTCCACTTGCACCAACACCCAGGTGCAAGGCCAGCTCCATAGGTGCTGGTAGTATTGCTGGGGCTTCTCTTCTCTCAGGTGATGGTGGAGCAGGTCTGAGAAGCAACATGCCCTGCTGCATGAGAGCAAGGTGAACTTCAGAGATGCCGGCAACATCATTAGGTCTCATCTTGTTTCAGATGGCAGCAATGAGGCTCTGATCATCTCATGGGAAAGGTTCACTGGGGTGCCATGGAGTGCTGGGATCTTTTAAAGTCTTGTGGACCCAAAAATCACACTAGTTGATGTCTCATGTTTGAATCCCCAGCTCCTGGAGCTATGACAGGGTTGTATGTACAACTATCATGTCCTAGCCTACCTGTCCAGAGGGATCCACCCTATTTTTTCCTATTCTGGTGCTCCCTGTAGCCTGCTAACTAAAAAAAAAACAACACTTGTTGGCTGACGACTGAGGCAGAGCTGGATGACGTCTCTATCAAGTCAGGGGTTAGAAGTCCAGAGACAGATTACCACATCCCACTGATGTTTCTAAGCCTAATAACTGAGCTCTGCCTGGCATTAACATCTCCAAGGATTCAGTAGTAATCTACTTGTTGTGATAAATACATGTCTCCCTTGTTGAAGCATATCTGATGAATGAATCATCTGAAAGTATATTATGCCTTTGAACTTCTCCTTCGCATGCTGGAATAATGAGCTCATTCTTCAAAATACTCATGTACTGCAGTTATAGAAAATGTTTGCCAGTTTTGCTGCTGGAAAAAAAAGGATTATCTTATGTACATCTAAAATCCGCTTTAAAATTCCAGAGCACATTGACAGTGGGAAGTGGCTCACCTCAGCTTGTCAAAACCAAATAGCTTCCGTGGACTCAGAAAAAAAAGGTTCTTAAGGGTTTGTTCTGTTGAGCTCATACCAAAATATTCAATCTTTACTCCAGGGAAGCTCTAAACCACAAGGGAAGAAATGTCAGGAGCTATTTGTTGTGCAGGTAGACCATACACATTGAACAGGTAGACCGTAAACTGAACATGAGTCAGCAGTATGATACAGTAGCTAAAAAGGCATATGCGATTTTCGGCTGTATCAACAGAAGTGTCCAGATCATGCAAAGTGATAGTATCACTTTACTCAGTTCTGGTTAGTCCCAGGGCCGGCTCTATCACTAGGCCAGCTAGTGTCTGGCCTAGGGGTGCCGGCCCTCAGGGGCGCCAAACTGCGCCAAACTGCGCCCCACCAAAGCCCCCCAGCCCCCACCAAAAGCCTATGGCCTCCTCCTCTGCCTGCCCAGGACGCCCAGCCGTGCCTGGCCACCCGCCTCCCTCAGTCGCGCCTCTGCTTCCCTCCGGGCTCACCACCAGCCTCCCTCCTGCTGGCATTACTGCTGCTGTGATGGGGACGGGGGCGGTGTCAGCGTTGCAGGGCAGCCAGGAGTGCCCACCCCACCCCCACCAGCCAGCCCGCCCGCCCGTGGTCGCGGCGAAGGGTACAAGCAGCCGGTCCCCGCCAGGTCAGCTCCCTGCCTGCCTGCCTGCCTGCCCCAGCAGCCCTTGCTCTCTCACTGCGTTCCACAGGCTGATTCTCCAGCGGGAGGGCGGTTGCTGCCATCCAGCCCCACAAAAGTCAGTTTCTTCTCTGATGTAGGCGTGCGCCTCCCCCCCGCCTGCGTGTCTACCACTGAGCAGCAAACAGGTTGCCCTCTGCACGGAATGGCGGGTAGGCTGTTTGGATAGTTTTCAAACTGTCCTGAATTCTTCTTCCCCTTTTGCAGGAGGGATGCTAGAGAGGTGGTCTTGGAGGGTGGGCTGTTTGGAGGGGGGGGAAGACTGGGATCCCAATATCTCTGGCAATGGAGACCCCAGAGGCCAATGCTGCTTCCTCTAAGCTGTGGAGCCTTGTGAGCAAAAATTCTGGCATTCAACTTGTGAGCGAGCGATTTGGTGGCTTGAGCTGAGCACCCAACATGGTGGGGAGGAGAGGAGAGAAACAGCCTCTGGGCGCTGCTCTCAATGGGGAGGGCGGGAGTAGCTCCTTCTTTCCTGGCTCTGCAATTGCAACTCTGAAGGGGTTAAAGGAACCTAGCTGTAGGATCCCACCTTTCCCGCACGGAGGAGCCCCACCAAGGGCAGCAGCAGCAGCGGTTTCCAGTCCCTGGGTCCTGCCTGGTAGAAAGGATTCAACCCCCCCACGCCTCCTGCCCCCTGGCGGGCGCCCCAGCAAGAACACAGGTGAGGGAGCCCGGAGGAGGCGCTGTTCTGTGGGGGGGGGCAGAGCAGAGGAGCGAGGCGAGAAACCCCCGGAGGGGGGGACCGTTCCTGCGAGTGTCTCTCTCAGTAGGGGAGGGGCTCTTCAGGAACAGGCAATTTAAAAAATCAAGCCCTGTTGATCGCCTTTTGAAACCCCTGAATACCAAACTCCCCATCAAAAATAAAAAGGACACGACAGCTGCACTTCCCCTTTCCCAGCAAGACTGAAAAGCTCCACCACTCTCCCCCCAGTCTGGAAGGGTTAAACCGAGCAAAGTCCAGGTCCGGGCGGACTCTTAACCTGCTACTCCTCCAGGGTTAAACTGAGCGAGCTGCATTCCTAGAGAGGCCGGGCAAGGCGTGGGGGGGGAGAAGGAAAGGTCTTGAGGGGGGGGAGATTTGCTGCTGAATGGCCAGAGAGACCAGCAAAAAGGCTTCAGATTTGCAATGAGGAAAAGAGCCCTGCAAGTGGGGCCTGGGAAGGTTTACTCACAACAAGTAAATCGTTTGTGTGTGGAGGATAAACTTTCCGGTCCTGGCAGAGAGAAATGCGGTGACCATGTGCTTCTTTGAAGGGGAGTTCCTATTAGACAGTTTTAACATGCAAAAAATAGCTCCTACCCTTGAAACAGCGGGCCCTCCTGCCATCTTGGAGGGGGTATATGTTAGAGATAAGAAGGGGGGGTGCCAGAAGGGATCCTTGCCTAGGGTGCAAAATAAGCTGGGGCTGGCCCTGGTTAGACCTCACCTGGAGTATTGTGTTCAGCTTTGGGCACCACAATTTAAGAACGATATAGACAAGCTGGGACGTGTCCAGAGGAGGGCAACAAAGTTGGTGAGGGATCTGGAGACCAAGTCCTATGAGGAAATGTTGAAGGTGCTGGGTATGCTTAGCCTGGAGAGGAGACGACTGAGAGGTGATATGATAACCTCCTTCCAGTATTTGAAGGGCTGTCATACAGAGGATGGTGTGGCGTTGTTTTCTGTTGCCCCAGGAGGTTGGACCAGAACCAATGGGTTGAAATTAAATCAAAAGAGTTTTCAGCTAAACCTTAGGAAGAGCTTCCTGACAGAGTGGTTCCTCAGCAGAACAGGCTTCCTCAGGAGGTGCTGGCCTCTCCTTCTTTCGAAGATTTTAAGCAGAGACTAGATGGCCATCTGACAGCATCGCTGATTCTGTGAACTTAGGCGGATCATGAGAGGGAAGGCAGGAAAGGTTGCATCAGTGCTTAGTTCTTGTGGCCCTTTCTTACATGCCCAGGGAAATGCTGATTGCCACTTTGGGGTCAGGCAGCAATTTTCTCCAGGCTAGTTTGGCCAAGGATCCTGGAGGATTTTTTGGCATCTTCTGGGCATGGAACAGGGGTCACTGGGGGTGTGGAGGGGGAGGGATTTGTGAATTTCCTGCATTGTGTAGAGGGTTGAACTAGATGACCCTGGAGATCCCTTCCAACTCTATGATTCTGATTACTTTCTACTGCCACTCCTTACTGGCTAAGAGACTGGGGATGTCTGCCATGTCCTTTAATAATGACAGAAATTCCTTGAATCATTTGGTACTCAGTACTGTGTGCTTCTGGGAGGAAGGTGGCATGGTATAGCTCAGTTTTATCAGATTGTGGAGTCTAAGCAGGGTCAGTACTTGGATGAGGGACCACCAAAGAAGACTCTGCAGAGGATGGCAGTGACAATCAATCTCTGCTTCTCAGTTGCCTTGAAAGCCCCTTGCTGGGATCCCCATTAATTGGTTGCACTTATGTACTCAGCATTCATTTTATTGTATTAGCACAAAGCTATAGCAAAACAGCAAAAACAAAACAAAGCAAGGCAATCACAATATCAAGTAAAATCCATAAATTATCCATTAGAAGATTTAAGTACATTTAAAATATAAACCTTGATAGATAAAAGAATCAAAATGAACAATAACTTACTATTCTTATAGTAGAAAAGAGTGGCTTACTATTCCTATAGTAAAAAAGAGTGATCCAGTGTAAAACTAGTGACCTATGCATTGACCAAACTTGCATCAGAGAATTTTGACTGTGTCTTTATAACCAGGGCCACAAACTTAGCCAGTTGCAGTGTTACTCATTTATCTTTATCTGTAAGTAATATCGCCAGTTTATTTCTGGTCCGACCTGCTAAAATATTCCCAAGTCATCTTTCACAGTCTACTGCAAATCTTGGGCACCAAAGAATCATATGAGTTGTGTCACCAATGGACCTATGATCACAAGAGCAGACTCATTCATTATATGGGATCTCATTATAATGATCCAGCCGCTTGCTAGGATCCCCAGAGATTGGTTGTGACTTGATGGCACTTTACATTCTTTGTAGTATTGGTTGTTTTAATGAATAACCAAGGGAAAAGACTGGATGTAATACCCTTACGAAGCTAGGAAATCTCTGGAAAAACCTGGATCCCCCAGAACACGATCGTGAGAAGACTGTGACAGGAGCCTTAGAAATAACAGGCACTGATGCTAACAAGGCCCTGTGAACTGGTAAGTTCATATACTTCTAATTAGTTTTCACAGAATGTATAGTTTAGTATAAAGTCTGAGAAAGTCTAGTTTACTTATGATATTGTTACATAATGGCTAAGTTAGTGGGATGGATGACCACTATAAAAAAAGCCATGAGCTACCTTGAAGATTCTATACAAACAGGACTTCCGGACTTCTTCCCCTAAAAGTCTACATCTGATCAATTAACTCGGTTCTTAGGCAGCCCATTAATTGGATTGAGACTTTCTGTGGATCCTACTTTACTTATCCTTTCTCTAACCCCAAGACTAGGGTCTTCCTGTGGCCCTTTGATTCCTTCTCTCTGCCTCCTTAAGCTTTGACAACATTGAGTCAGGATGTAGTTTTCACCTACCCACATCCTTCTGAATGCTGGTTTAAATTCAAGCAGTGTTCAACTGGGATCTAGGTAGGGTTGGATGGTAGCTTGGGAAGAACACATGAGCCTCCCTTTGTCCATATCAGCCAATGATACTGTGGTACAGTTTGATCACTGCACCAAACCATCTATTGACCATAATCTATTTCTCTGAGTGTTGGTCCTTGCATGAGCATTGTGACCTGAGTTTCCTTGAGTTAATTCACTTTATTTCATTTTGCTATATTTGGGTTATGATGACCTGTGACCTGGGCTTTAATTAATTCACTGGTATTCTATTCCTGATTCTGTTTTACTGGATATTCTGGGACAAGTTTTAAACTGTTTTTTGGACTGCTTTATGGTGACTTTGTGAATTGCTTTGCTGGACCAGAAACGAATAGAAAAACAAATGGAGAACAAAAAAAGATATAAAAATGAAAATTGAAGCTAGTCAACACAAACAGGTTAGCATAAGTTAGTATAAAAAAATCAATCCAAGAGTAAGATGTCTTTTTATGGGAAACAGAATAATTCTAGTATAAGCTTAGAACTAAGGAACTTTTATTAAAGGTCATCTTTTTTCAGCAAAGTGGAACTCAAATTCCCTCAATTTGTTCAAGGGTATTAAGGAAAAGTTCTAATACAAGAACAGTTGGTTATTGTGTGACCTATTATATTTTAGAATCAAGGATAATGAGGTGACTCCTGACCCTAAATACTAGTTTGGGTATTTAAATGAATTTAATGAAGGTGAAAGTTGTGACTAGGAATGGAATGAGTTCCAGAGGGTTTTCCCATGTATAATTTCAACACCTGTCAGGAATTCTACTCACGTTCTACTGGTTTCAGGACAGGAGCCACAATAAAGACAATGAAATACTGTGGTAAGTACCTTGATCACATTTGATGGTTTGAGAAGATCTTAGGTTTATGTCCTCAAGTGGAAAAAAAACCTGTACTTTTTCATCTGAATCCAACAGCTACCCTTGCATAAAGAAACCGTTGTTCCACATGACAAAATCCTTGCTAGATTCTGCCACATGGTATTTGAGTGAAAAGGGCAGGAGAGAATGGTATGTGAGTGGGAAGCAAGAGGTGAGTATTTCAGCTCCAGGAATCAGACCTTTCCTACACGAAGGTCAATTAGGAGTAGACCTGCATAAAGCAGAACTGACTGACATGTGCAGATTGAGATGAAGAACTCGAGATAAAAGCCATGGAACACCATTGTACTCTGAGCATCCTTAAGACCATGGTGTGCCCTACCCTATCTGTCTCTTAATACATATATCCATTAGAAATCTTTGCTTCAGCACACTATTTCCCTTGTCGCTACTCATGTGTAAAATCTTCCATGTAACAGCCGCTCTGGATCAGGACTTCTTGCCATATCTATAGATGCAAGGTAAATGTGTTGTGCAGTTTTGCATATTTTCGGAAAACCAGTATTCCTATTTTTGACATAGACAACCTATTGTCTCCTCCACATTGCAGAAGCATTCTTAAGCTTGCTGTGCAAGGAACAAAAGAACTTGCCAAGATGCTATTAATTGAGGCATATAACCTCACTGCGCTTGTGCACATTTAGTGCCTTAAATAACTCTCTTGCCTTACTGGGAAATGAAAAAGTTGCTGTGGCAAAGCTTGGCAACATATCTTGTGATGCAGCTAAATTGCTCAATATAGTTCATTAGATGGCTTCTGCAGAAGGCGGTCCAGATGTAACTGCACTTTTGCGCTTTTAGAGGAAAGGGTTTTCAGTGTACAGGCTTTCATGCTTGAAGATGTTCTTTCAAAAGCCCCTGAACAAGACATTTTAACTCAACTAAAACCAGATTAAAATAGCAGTATATAGGAAGAGAAAAACATACAAGACAAGCATTGTGAAAAATCAAGTTCAGAGATCAGGAAAGTTATGCTTCTAAATTATGAAACAGGTATAAAATATTATAGCGTATATAAATATTAGATAGTTTCCTGGCTTGGGGGTATGTAATATTGGTAAATACACATACAGAGCAAGATATTATTTTCTTATTTTTAGCACCATGACTTTATCTTCTTAGTTAAGTGACATATAAACTGTAAAATATGATCCTGAGCATATCTGTTGCCATTAATTGAATTAACTTACTTGGGGAAATTTAGAAGAACATTCTTCTTCTTATTATTATTATACTAGGAGCAAGGCTCATTGCAGCAACAATGCAATGATCTCTAGAAAGGCAGGGGGGTCTTCCCCCAGCCCCCCAATCTCTACTTGGCCCTCAGACCCCGGGGGTTGGCGTGGCTAGGGGATGCCCTGGCAGCGGCTCCCTGCCTAGGCCATCTCCAAGCATACAGAGGCCCGGGCTGGCATCTCCTGCCCCCTCCGGAGACCCTGGTGTTGAGGGACGACTGCACAGGCCATCAGTGGCTTCCTGGCTGGCCACGTCCAGTGGGCTGTGGGGCGCTTCCACCGTGGTCTGCCCCTCATTCTGCAGAGCCTTCTCTCTCGAGGTTCTCTCCTTGTGGCCAGGACCCTCTCCCCTGCTCTCAGCGCCACCTGGCCATTCCGCTGGACTGCTCCCCTCAGCAGCATCCCCGACCAGCATGCGCCATCCTCGTGGTGGTGCTGGCACTGGCTGCTTCCCTCCCTCCAGGTTGTTACCGCCCCTCTCTCCCTTCTGTTCTCTCAGTGGGCCATGTGGAGGCGATGTCAGCACCAGCAGAGAGGAGGCAAGAGCAAAATAGGGTGGGGAGCTGCCGTTTCGTCTCCCTCATCCCCCCCTCCGGCCGGGGCCTGGTTCTCCACCAGCCTGGCTCGATCGACTAGGCATGGGAGGGAGGCGCAAGGAGGCTGCATCCAGAGTATGGTGAGAAAGAAGGTAGCGGGGGTGCAGGCCAGGCCAGCTGGGGCTGGAGGGCGGCAGCAGGGTGTGGCAAGGCCAGCCGAGGCCGTCCTCCTGCCTCCCCAATGCCATTGGTCACATAAGGAGTAAAGATGTGGATGCCTCGCCGCTTCCGCCCACTGGAGGTTCCATCCCATCCGGCATCTCCCTGTAGACTGAGGGCGAGAGGCTGGCCAGGGCTTCTGTGGGCGGGACCCTGCCATGCACCCAGCCAATGGCGGCAGTGCCTTCTGAGTGGCAGTTCAGGTCACCAATTTATTTTGCCGTGCATCGAGCTTGGCCACCACAAAATGCTTTTATATATAAGGAGAGATATTGTTTTGTTTTGTTTTAAGAATCCCCAGAGGGATATTTTTTATTTTGCAAATGCTACAAAAACTACAAAGAAATATTAGGAAAGGGACTACAACTAAGGATAAAGGAAAGCAAACCACACTAAACTAAAACCCCAAGAGGAGGAGATCTTTTCACTGTTAGTAAAATTGTTAGTACTGTAAGTGTTAATGCCTTTGGGAGGGCGGGATAGAAATCGAATAAATAAATAAATAAATATTAATATCACAATATACTTGTAGAGCTTGCTTATAACAATTCACTATAAGGAGAGATATTGTTAATGATGTGCTGGATCCAAAGTTTTCATTACAGTAACGGTGAAGCCTTCCTTCAAAGCATGGAGGTTTGCTTGTAAAAGAGACATGTTCTGCTGATGGATCTTATGGAAGGCTCTACCATTAGTAGAAGAGAACATTTATATCAAAGCATAGATTGTTAAAAGTACATTCATGGACATGCTGGGAACCTAAATAAGGATAGCACTGGGTAAGGACGAATCTGTACCAATGGTAGATACCTCCTACACTGTATGAAAATACCCAGAGTTCAAAATGACTAACTACCTTCCCCCAATTTTTTTTTAAAAAAACCAGCTACACCAATGGATAGCGGATACATGCTTCTCTCTTCTTTCTGGGAAATATCCCCAGGGGCAGCAGAGGGCAGTGTGTATGCCCTAAAGCTGAGTGGTAATAGAAAGGTGAATTTGTGCCACCTGAGGAATAAGAGTGCAACAAGCATAAGGAACTGTAAATCCCTGCAACATACAGTTATTTTGGAAATAAAGGAGGATAAACTCTCTTACTCTCTCCTCAAACAATAATCCGAGGAAGGAGAAACCACCAGATGTATCAAAGTCCAGTACTGTCCTGCCAGAGTAATTAATTATTGTATGGCAGTGGGTGTAGTATAGTCAGGAGATCCAAAGATTGCCTGGCAGCCTGAAATACTAGCTCTTTCTGTGGCAAGCTAGGTTTATTTATTCTGGGGGCTGAGACAACTGTGACTGACCCAAGGTCATCCAACTGGCTTCAAGTAAAGGAGTGGGGAATCGAACCCCGTTCTCCAGATTAGAGTCCACTGCTCTTAACCACTACACCAAACTGTCTCTCTCTGCCAGAGTGATGAGAGACTAGTCACCTACAAAGCCGAACCTTTTAATACCTGGGTATCACCTTCTGTGACACACTTTCCTGGAAGGCACATACTGACATTATAAAATCAACAGCACTTCAGGTTATGGGGGCAATCCTTAAATTTTACCATTCTAAAGGGGGATATCAGATAGAACCAGCCCTAAAGCTTTTCCAGAGTAAGTTAATCACCTAACTTTTATACGGTGTTGAGGTTTGGGGATGGAACAATTCCCTGGTCTCAGATTTGGAGAGAGTTCAAAATCTTTTTCAAAAAGGCTGTTAGCACTTCCTCCAAATACTCCAGCTGCACTGTTGAGGACTGAAGTGGGTCTTCCCTCCCTTCGGGCTCACACTCATAATTTTCTTTCAACTACTGGCACAGATTGAAAAGAGCTCCAGCAGATAATCTTGCCAGCCTCTGTTTTTCTGAAAGCTTGAAAGACCCTAATTGGCAATCTAAGTATAATACGATCCTTCAGATGTATAATCTGCTGGACGTTGTCTGTGGAACCTTTCAGGCTGATTTTGATGGCAAGATGCAAATATACACACATGATGCCGGTCTAGATAGAGAAGTTATACTAAGAAATAAATCATCTCCTTGGTATAAATTGATTAAAGTGGACCATCGCAGGGCACATTATCTGACTAAAATTTATTTCTTTAACTTGCATTCAGCCTTTATATCCCTCCACTTCCAAACTATGCAAACAGCAGCGCTTGAAGGTCGATATACCAAAACACCAGCCACTGAGTACCTCTGTATATGTGGTGGCTCAGTACCTGAAGATCTGTGTCATTACCTGCTGGATTGTCCATTCTATTCATCCCCAAGAAAGACGTTTCTTGGCACAATCTTAGATAAACTGGGCCCCTGCTCCACATCTGTAAAAGTTATAACTTTACTTGCAGAAGTGGAGCCAGAGTATTAGTCCAAAGTTGCATTCTTTGCCCTAGTGGCAAAGAAAATCTGAATTGAATTGATTAATTCTTCTCTTGCTAAATAGCCAGGGCTATGTTAAGGTATATAAGGCCCTTTTTAGTAATTTTATCCCAAACCTTATATTTCATTGCCTTTTTATCCTGTATTATTTTATCTTGTATTATTTTAAGCTTATAATCAGTTTCATGCTAGACACACATATATTTTTATTTCCTGTGTTTTAATGCAGATCCTATTCTGTATTTTATAACTTTTATTGTATTGTATTGCATGGCACTGCATTTGTAACGGCCATTGGCCATATGCAATAAATCGAACTGAACTGAACCTACAATTACTTGTTAAGTGATGGACAAATTCTTAATTTTATTTTTCCCTTTGTTCCTAATTTATCTTCTTTCCAAATATGAACCTGTTTACATTTTCTTCCACATTTCTTTTGGACTCTTTTACATATCCCCCTTTATCTTAGTTTTCATTAAATTGGTTTTTGACAGTGACTCTGCATAATACAACTTTCATTAAACTATTTTGTCTGTATTATGAAGCTTTGGAAACAGTACTTTGCTTAATACAAATAACTCTCTGAACAAAAGATGGGCCCTGCAAGACCAAACCAGTGGTCCATCCAGTCCAGTATCCTGTCTCACACAGTGGCCAACCAGTTCCTCTGCAAGGCCAAAAACAGGGCACAGATGGCGAATCCTTCCCCTACTGTTGCCTCCTGGCACTGGGATTCAGAGATTGACTGCTTCCAAATGTGCTGGTTCCCTTTAGTCACTATGGCTAGCAGCCACTGATAGTAGCCATTCCACAAATCTGTCTACTCCCATTTAAAGCAGTCTATGCTTGTGGCCATCTCTACATCCTCTGGCTGTGAATTCCACATTTTAATAACTGAGTAAATAAGTATTTCCTTTAGTCAGTTCTGAATCTACTGCCTATCAACGACATTGAATGGCCCCAAGTTCTAGTGTTTTGGGAGAAGGAGAAAAAGTTCTCTCTGTCCGATCTCTATTTCATGCATACTTTTATAATCCTCTGTCATGTCCCTCCTTAGTTGTCTCTTTTCTAAACTGGAAAATCCCAGACTCTTCAACTTTTCATCATAGAAAATATATCCTACCCCTTAATCATCCTGGTTGCCCTCTTCTGTGTTTTTCTGAGCTCTGCAATGTCCTTTTGAGACATAATGACCAGAACTCTATAACATGATGCAGATTTACATTTAATAATATGATATAGATTTACATTTTCAGTCACAGCTATATTTAATTATACATTATAACAAATACCAGCTACTATTAATGTGAAAATTTATATCATAGGATGATGGATTCCTAAAGATCCGTCCTGCTATCAGTCCTCTACACAAGAAGATGTTCCATCAGAATTATCTATCTTTAAGTGGAACTCCTAGAGAAGAGAAGGGAAGGGGAAATGTTACTCTCCACAGCCAGGAACCACCTTCTTCTTTGTTTTGTCCCCCACCAAAGTGCACCCCTCCTTTCATGTTCCTAATATCTGAGCCTCACTTGGTGGTGGAAAGTGCCGTCAAGTTGCAACTGACGTATGGCATCTCCTCATGGGGTTTTCAAAGCAAGCGACATTCAGAGGTGGTTTGCCATTGCCTGCCTCTGCATAGCAACCCTGGACTTCCTTGGTGGTTTCCCATCTAAGTACTAACCAGCGCTGACCCTTCTGAGATCTGATAGGATCAGGTTAGCCTGGGCCATCCAAGTCAGGGCGAGCCTCACTTACATGCAAACTAATATACCCCGTGCTCTCCCAGGATATTGAAAATGTGATTGACTAAGGCATTCAGCAGTTAGGAAAGCCCTGACATATTTCATTTTCAAAACATTGGCAGAACATTTACACAGCAATCCTAGATATACTTAGTAGGGTGTAAGCACCACTGAATTCAGTGGGACTTACTTCTCAGCAAACATTTTTAGGAGTCCATTGTCAGTGTAACAGTTTGCAGGGGAACACAGCTCCAAGACTAGGAACCAAACGAAATTGATCAAGTGCCTAAAAGAGCTGTTGGGTTTCATTTGCAATGTAGTTTGTTGGTCAGGAGCTGCACTCCCATATAGATTAATAAAGGGGCCTGTATCTGACTGTCATGTGTACATGACTCTCCTTTTAATCCATGTTCACCGCGGTGTCCTCCAAGCAATTCTGCACTAAAATCGAATTCAACCTTCTTTTTAATCCAGGTTTCCCCCCATTCTGCACAAAAATCGAGTTCAGCCTTCTTTTTATTCTGCCCCCCCCATTCTGCATCATGTTACCTCCCTTCAGTGGTCAGCCCAGTCTCAGCCTGCTGTTCCCCCGAGTTATTTGGATGCTGTTTTGCCCTGGACTTAAATTGCCTCCACTCAAACACTGAGAAAATCCAGATAGGCAGGCAAATGTGGAAAGGTCTGAAGGCATAGCTGGGTGGGCAGAGGCACTGTAATGAGAAAGGGTGAGAAATCACCCCCCCACACTTTTCTCCATCAGAGGTGCTCTGCTTGTGGAAAACACAGAAGGAGCCATTTGGTCCCCTTCTGTCTATTCCCAGTGGAGCCCCCCACCCAGACAGCGATTTCTCCACAGGAGTCCTGCCACCACAGCCAGGAATGACCTTTCTGGGGGGGAAAAGCTACCAGAATAGAGAGGGAAAAAGCAGCATTTTGCTCACACATGCTTGGATACAAGCCATGAAGTCTTTTAGCGTGGTCAATTTCATTTTCAACACACTGGGAAATCATGCTCTGTATTAATTTGGAACAATATAATAGCAAATTAATTGGAGTGATCACAGGAAGCCCCATGGATCAGGTTACCATTCAATCAGCAGTCTGACATGGGGGGGGGGGGAGAAATCCCACTTTCTTGATGAAACCCAATTACTTTAGATTCTGAAATTTCCTGTTCATTTGGAATTATTTACCATTATAAATGTATTGTCAAACGTCTTGCTGCCAGTTCAGCTCCAGCTTTGTGGTAGCTTTGCAACAGTTGTAGCACTGCCAGGCTGCGGAGACCAACTGCGTTCAGGTTTGCTCACTGAGAGGTTCTGGAGGGCCCCAGTCAAGAAGGGCAGAGATGAGTTTTTGCCATTATTCCAAGTTTTCACCTAACCTTGTAAGCATTATTTTTGTTCATAAACATTTTCAGGTAAGCACAGACATGTCCATTGACCTCCTTGTTACCATCAATAAGAATTGAAAGGTGGGCTGTGGCTCAGAGGTAGAGTATTTGCTTGGCATGCAGAAGGTCCCAGGTTCAATCCCTGGTATTTCCAGCTAAAAGGAGCAGTTGTAGGTGATGTGAAAGACCTCTGCCTGGGACCCTGGAGAGCTGCTGTCAGTCTGAGTAGATGAAACTGACCTTGATGGACCAAGGGTCTGATTCAGTATAAGGCAGCTTCATGTGTTCATGTGATCACATGGCAATCAAAGAAGAAGAAAAGGCATAATTTGCTCACATTTGTATTTGGGCCTGGTAGATCAAGATGGGTAGCTGTGTTAATCTGTCTGTAGCAGTAGAAAAGAACAAGAGTCCAGTTGTACCTTAAAGACTAACAAAATTTGTGGCAGGGTACGAGCTTTCTTGAGTCACTGCCCACTTCTTCAGATATTTGATGTTTGGGCCTGGTTCATGCTTTCTGACAGTATCTTGGGAGCCATTTTGCAGTGGTCTGCATCACAGATCATCCCAGTAAGGTAGGGAGGGAGGCACCACATCTGGAAACCATGCAAGCAGGAGAATGCTTCATCACTACCTGGGCTTTGGTATTTGCACAGTTTTTCCAAATCCTGATCCCCCAGTATAGTTTCTACATTCCCTGTAGCATGTGAGTGGTGTGGGAAGGAGCTATAGGAAGAATCTACCATGCCACTACCAGTACTTGAATTGGGTCATTGTCATGAACACATACACACAAAGCTTCCGTATACTGGATCAGACCATTGGTCAGTCAAGGTTGTTATTGTCTACTCAAACTGGCAGCAGCTTTCCAGGGCCTCAGGTAGAGATATTTCACATCACCTGCTACCTGTTCCTTTCAGCTGGAAATGATGGGGATTGAATCTGGGACCTTCTGCATGCAAACAGATTGAGGCTCTTCCACTGAGCCACAGCCCCTCCCCAATCTTATATGAATTAATGGTGTAAGTATTAGATGTATGTAAATGCATGTTGAAAAAGATGGATCAATCACAGGGTCAAACTAGACATTACCTTTTCTTGAGGAATTCCCCCAACTCAACTCATTTTTCCCACAGCCAGACAGCATTTGTGGGGTACTAATTTTTCAACTGTTACAGGGACCTAGTTCAGATGGAACACGGAGCAGGGCAGGGGTAGATGCGTCATTCTCCCCCCCCCCCACACACACACACCATTTTCTTGAGGCACTATGGCATTGGGGGATTATTTCCCCTACTGGAGAACTGCAAGTGCAGTATTCAGTGCATGTGCAGCCACCCTCCCATCCTTGGAGACTATTTTAGGTCTGGAAAATGACATGGGAAAAAAAGTTAAGACCCCTTCCTCCCCTCCCCTCCAGTCATGATCCAAATTGGGCCCCTGAACCTCTTGAAAAAATCAGCTTCTCACATCTGCCTTCTGACTGCAGGGAAAGTGAGTCAAAAAAGGTGAGTGTACTATGGCCTAGAGTGTAATGTTATAGCAGGCTTCAGACTTTTGAAATCTATACATTCATGCTAGAAAAAGGTTGAAATAAACAGGAGTCTTTTGGCAGCTCCAACAATATATTATTCCCGTATAAGCTTTTGTGGTCTAGAGCCCACTTCAGCAGATGCAGGTAATGGGGCTTTGCTATGCAGATATCTTATGCAGGGATATTTTTTAAAATTGTGCAGAAATCAGCATATAGCACCCATGATATGAAGTAAAGGATTGACTGTAATTATGTAAAATTCCAACCTAATCAAGAAAAACATTCCAAGAATAAAAATATTTCTTAACATATCTACACCCCTCTGTGAAGGACTGTCAAAGATTAATGCCTCACAGAGTCAGAGAACCTTTGAGTGACAGGCTGTTCAAACAGAATTCTGTGGAGAGAGTCAGTTAGAAATGATAGTTGGGAACTGAAAGTTGAAGAAGGGAGAGATTAGCATAGATTGAGGACTGGGAAGGAGGCAATGAGGAGTGAGAGGATTACAGTGGATCCCCATTCAAGCTGAAAAGTGACAGAGCTCCTAGTCAAGAGAAGTAATCCTTGACCAGTGGAAATAGCTCAAAAACAAGGAGTGATCCCTGGTCTGTGTAGTGAGAAGTATTTTGGGAACTTTGTTATACGTTCCTGCTTTCCAAATGTAGAGTGTCAGTGAAATTCAGAAACCTATGCTTGTGAGTTAAAGCACAAACTGAAAAGAAAGCCTCTCTACTCAGTTTCAAAGACCTTGTGGAAAAGCAAAAACACTGACTTGTTGGCAACATGTTATTTAAATTTAGTGTGATTACAAAGTTACCTCAGTTTTTATGACCAGTTTACCTCGTACAATGTAACTCATTTGTTATGAGGGCTGGATCTGACATAAATGTCTCTTTGTCGGGCCGGGTCATGTGTGTCAAAAATGTAACATGAGGTACCAGAGATATAAACTTTATAAAGATGATTTCAGATACCAAATGGCAATAGCAAGCTTGATTAGTTTAGGTGTGATATGCAGAGGGGTAGTAGGCATGGAGATATCAGCACTGGTAATGAGACAGGAAACCTAGTTCTCATTTTGTTACAGGAGGATTCAGTCCAGGAGGATGCAAAGAATAAGTGAAAATAAGTCTGAAAAGGTGAGCAGTGACTCACAAAACCACATACCCTACCACAAATTTTGTTAGTATTTATGGTGCTACTGGACTCCTACTCTTTCTACTGTTATTAGAAACCATATATATAAAAACCAATGGGGGAACATTTTAACCTTTCAAGGCATTCAGTTGCTGACCTAAGAGTAGCAGTTTTCTTACAAAGGAATTTCAAAGGGAGATTAGAAAGAGAGGCTGATGAATTGCAACTGATAATGAAGTTCAAGAAAATGCATACTCCTGGACTGAATTAAGACTTAGGTTTCTTCTCTCATTACCAATGCCTGCTATTGTCATTTGGCATCTGAAATCACTTCACTCTCCAAGATATAAGGACAGATGGACTCACATTCTAGCTGTATCTGAAGAAGTGATCAGTGACTCATGAAAGCTCATGCCCTGCCACAAATGTTGTTAGTCTTTAAGGTACTACTGGATTCTTGTTCCCTTCCACTAATAAAGAATGTAAACTGTGCTGTAAGGTTTATTCCCCCCATCTGTTAGAACTGGAAAGGGGGATCTCTCCAAGTGCCATGGGACTCCCTCTCCCCCCCCAGCATGCTTTCTCTGGCTCTTCCCCCCTCCAGCTCTTTCCCTCACCCCCTTCTCTGAAGAAGTGTGCAAGCACACAAAAGCTTATACCTGGAATAAAGCATTTTTGGTCTTAAAAGTTCCACAGGACACTCTCTCTCTCTCTCTCTCTCTCTCTCTCTCTCTCTCTCTCTCTCTCTGACTCTTTCCTTCCCCCTCCCTCCCCAGAGGAGGAGGAGCCCTCAGCCAATTGAGAGAAAGGAGGCTTAGCTTTCTTCTCTCCTCTGTGAAGGAGGAAATAGGAGAGACTGGGCAAAAGGAGCTGTGATGCAGGGAGCAGGAACAGGAAGCAGGAAACAGCAGAGAGCCAGTTCCTTGCAGACCAGATAGGAGCCCTACAGGGGGCAGATTCAGCCCATGTTTAACACCCCTGTATACATCCTACCCCTGATTCTAACTGACCTCTTCCCCACCAAGTAAATAAAATCTTTTATTTTTGAACTTTCCAAATCCTCTGTGTGCCATTTCAGAAGAAAACTATAAGTAGGTGATTTTGTCTCATCCCTCAAGTCCCTGGGCTGGGCCAGCATCAAAATATATAATAGCATGACATGGTGGGACAGCCATAGAACAACTAATAAGAAGAAAATAGATGTAGGGGCTGGCCAGAAAGAAAGAAAAAAGAAACAAAGGGAAAACCCTGTGCATGAGGGAGGGAAGAGGGTGAGATCACCATATCCTCCTTTCCTCTTGACTCAAAGAGGCTCTTAGCACTAGTTATGCTAAAGTATTTAACATCTTTCGGCTATGCTCTTGCAGAATTCAGGGGGTTGGACTAGATGACCTGCAAGATCCCTTCCAATTCTAACATTCTATGATTCTATGATATATAATGGGTGGGGAAACCTAGATATCTTTGAGAGAAGGTGAAGAAGAGATTGGATTTATACCCCGCCCTTCACTACCCAAAGGTGTCTCAGAGTGGCTTACAAACTCCTTTCCCTTCCCCTCCCCACAACAGACACCCTGTGAGATAGGTGGGGCTGAGAGAACTCTTGACAGAAACTGCTTTTTTTCAAGGACAGCTGTGCCAGAATTATGGTTTGCCCAAGGTCATCCAGCCAGGTGCAAGTGGAGGAGTGGGGAATCAAACCCGGTTCTCCCAGATTAGAGTCCGCACACTTAACCACTACACCAAACTGGCTCCACAGCTGCACCACACCACAGCCAGCCTAGCCACAGCACACAGGGAGTGAGAGACTTTGAGAAGACCTTAGTTCCAACTTCAAGTTGTGTTGTCTAAGTTTGAGTTTGTATATATGTGTGCCCTGCTTTCATTTCCCATCCCTTTTTGTTGAATTAAACCCTACTTCTATTTTAAGTTCTACTTCTGTTTGATTATAGGTCATTGGAGGGTCTGGGAGTTGTGTTTGAATTTTTTCTTCTTTCCCTGCCTACTGGCCATCTGTCCTGTTAGGAAGTGGCGGCTAATGGGCTGGAGGCACCACTACTTTCTGTTTTCTTGTCAACCCCCTCCCCTTCAGTAACAAACACAGGTGCCATAATTTTTTCCCTCAGCCAGGGTTGGTGGGAGAAACTGGGGTTATACAAGGAAAGACATACCACCCAAGGCCTGTGAGAGAGAATCCTTGACCCAGGATAGGCTGTTGGTCTTTGTTGATGCCTTGGACTGGTTTAAGCTGGGAGCTGGAGATGACTCAACACCTGGCTAACTATTTTGCATGTGCACTGATAAGGTGGGCTGTCATCCTGAGTTTTTAAAATGGCTTAAAGGGGGGAACAGTCCTGTGGATCTCAGTGGAATAATAAATCCCTCATTTCCTCTATCAGGTCATAACTGGCATCTTTATTAGCATAGTAGAATATTTTAAAACCATGCCCCTGGTTACATACTGCAGGTTCATCTATATTTAAAAGCAGCGAGCACACAGGGAAAATGGGCTATGTATATTTTTCAGACACTCTGCAGTCATTTGGCTTTATCTGATTTACCCCATGCAATTAATTAAACGTTAATGCCCACTCACATTCATCATTTATCAGACACTCATTTGAATAACAAAAAAGATCAAATGAAAGACTGTACAACGAGACGACGGCGTTGGCATTCGCTCTAGAAAAGGCAAATGCTCATTAGGGCTGTATTAGGTCATGGTTGCATGAAGGGTATTGAGATATGCAGGCGCATAACAAGTTGCTTCGAGCGGCTCAGATCATCAGAAGGGGCAACATTCATGCATTCTGTAGACAAAATGAGTGATGGGGTAGAGCATGGTCATGTCATTCCTCTCATGGCATTTCACTTATTGGGATAGTTCCTTCAAATATTTATGAATGTCCTTTCCAATCAGAAACTGAGGACTCAAGATTCCACTCAACAAAAGCTTTGGGCAGATGTTTCATAAAGGTGCATGTTTGCAGCCATGGTAGCTGGCCTAGCCCTCTCCACATGCCTGACCTGTGTATGTTGATCATAATGTTTGCAGTAGGACCAGTGTGCATTGACTCACTGGGGGATCACATCTTAAGCATACTGGAGTCTACATGTGTAATCAGAGACCATGCTCACCATGTGAACATCGGGCATGTAGAGAAGGTGGAGAAAACTCTGCCATTCTAACCCATTCACTGAACAGAGTTAAAATCAATTTAGAAAAGGACAAATTAAAAAGAGAGACAACTGTGTAATACACCCACACGCCATAATTCTGCAGCAGGAAAAAGCCCTGAAACAGACATACTCCATTAGCACCTGTAAAATCTATAAGGTGAGAGTGCTCACTGACTCCTGAGGGAGGGCATTTCATAATGTGAGTCACATGACAGAAAAGGTCCTACTCACAACCAGAAAAGTGCAACTTCTAATACCTAGAACTTCAGTGAGAGTGGAATGTAGGCAGTATCCTACCAACAAATGGGCTTTTCCTGCATTCTTTTCTTGCAATCTCTTCTAAACCCCAGAAAGATTATTTTTCAGAACTGTAGGACATGGGCTGTGGGGCTGAAGTAAGGAATGACAAGGGGTGTGTGTGAAACCACTGCTCCTTCCTCTTCCACAAGTGCAACTCTGCAGAGGAAAGGGGTTATTTTTATCATCTTCACTTTAGCCTATGAACTCACACACCTGTTTATAGAATCACAGAATCACAGAGTTGGAAGGGGCCATATAGGCCATGTAGTCCAACCCCCTGCAGGATCAGCCTGGAGCATCCCTGACAAATGTTTGTCCAGCTGCTGCTTAAAGACTGCTGGGGGGGGGGGGGAGCTCACCACCTCCCTAAGCAGCTGATTCCACTGTTGCACAACTCTTACTGTAAAAAAGTTTTCTTAATATCCAGCTGATACCTTCCCACCCTTAATTTAAGCCTATGATTGCGAGTCCTATCCTATGCTGCCAACAGGAACAGCTCCCTGCCCTCCTTTAAGCGACAGCCCTTCAAATACTTAAAGAGAGCAGTCTTGTCCCCCCTCAGCCTCCTCTTCTCCAGACTAAACATTCCCAAGTCCCTCAGCCTTTCTTCATACAGCTTGGTCTCCAGGCCCCTGAACATCCTCTTTGCTCTACACCCACTTCATTCTGTCCACATCCTTTTTGAACTGAGGCCTCCAGACCTACACACAATACTCCAGGTGCAGCCTGACCAATGCAATGTACAGAGGGACTATGTAGATCTTGCAATTTGGATGTTATGCCTCTGTTGATACACCCCAAGATTGCAATAGCCTTTTTTGTTGCTGCATCACACTGGCTGTTCATATTTAACTTATGGTCCACCCATACCCCAAGATCACACATACTGATAACCAGAAGTGTATCCACCATCCAGTATGTATGTTCCTCATTTTTGTTACCCAGATGTAGAACTCAGCACTTATGTTTATTAAATTGCATCTTGTTCACATCTGCCCACTTTTCCAGTGTGTTCAGATCTCGTTGAATTCTATCTCTATCTTCTGCTGTGTTTGCTGCTCCTCCCAATTTGGTGTCATCTGCAAATTTAATGAGTAGCCCCTTCACACCCTCATCCAGATCATTTATAAAAATATTTAACCCTGTGGCACCCCACTGTTCACCTCCCTCCATTCAGATGAAAAGCCCTTGACAACTACTCTTTGAGTGCGGTTCTCCAACCAGTTCCCTATCCACCTAACTATCCTAGAGTCCAGTCCACAGTCCTCTTGTTTACCCATCAGAACATCATGGGGAACCCTGTCAAAAGGTTTACTGAATTCCAGGTAAACACCAACAGCATTCCCTCAATCCAGTAAGCACGTCACTCACTCAAAGGAGGAAATGAGGTTGGTCTGGCAAGACTTGTTGGGAACACATCCATGCTGACTTCCCCGGATCACCAAGTTGTCCTTTAGATACCTACATACTGATCCCTTTAAAATCTGTTCCAGTATCTTCCCTGGGACAGAGGTCAGACTGACTGGCCTGTAGTTTCCTGGGTCATCCCTCCTTCCTTTTTTGAAAATTCTCCACTCTGATCCTGCGATGCAAAGAATGATCATTTCAGGGGTTGGAAGGGGCTGCAGGAACTATGAGGAACATGGGAAAATGTCCATTCAAGGGTAGTTCAGCAGTCTGTTACCTTTTGGACAAAGAAACTAATCCTTTAATAATGAGTAAACTTCCCATCTCTGGCAAAAATCTATGCATGGATTACTGTGAAGTTCTGTATCTGAGAATTTTGGATTAATAAATTGTGAGGTAAGAGTTGTTTTTCATAGATTCTTATCGTACTGAAGTTCTAAACCAACTATGCAAAGGATTGGATGTATTCAGTGGTGATAGTAGGAGGTCATTATGTCTGTGTGCAGTTCTTGGCTATATGGATGAATTGCTAGAACTTATTAAAAGTGCACACAAAATCAGGGTTGCTACTAACTTCTATTCCATATGAAATGAGGCCAGATTTAGGTTATGGTTAAAGGCAGAACACATTGTAGGTGTCCTGTGTTACGCCAAATGCTTTATCTACAGCAAATGGTTAACTATAATTTTAACGTGAGTACTAGCCAGCTATACCGAGGTTTTGTCTACCGATAGAAACCCAGTAATGGAAACCACACGGGTGTTTTTCCAAAATAAAATAATCTTTTACTGAAGGATTTCGAGTTCATACATACAAAATAATCAGTCTCTCATTTCACATACACTCAAGATTTCTATAGAGTTACTTGGAGGTAGGTAGGTACATGTTGATTTATGCTCGCCTGATTCCAGTAGTCTTGTCTGTTGCAATGGAAGAATAATGGATAAAAGAATTCCTAAGGATTTAAACCAACTCACACCTGCTAGAACCTGCTAACAAGATGTGGACCTCATTGGCTGCAGTCCAAGAGATCTTAAAGTAGACAAAAGGGTAGTGGTATAGGAAGCTGGGCTTAAGAGGTGGTAAAGAAAATAGAGGTCGTAGAGAAAGGGTGGCTAGCAAAGACCTAGGATTTGGGTCTTTACTTTTATAGTGAAACCTCCAGGTGGGTGGCACCTTGCCAAATTGTAGACCCACCTACTCACAAGTCCATCCCATGAACTACCTGATTGGTGAATGTAGTAAGGGGCAGGTATCCCTATGAGTTGGGCCAATATTTGAAATACTATCCTCTATCTCATTTATTTATTTTTATTTATTTAATTCAATTTATACCCCGCCCTCCCCGCAATGCGGGCTCAGGGCGGCTTACAAGTGGCAAACGCCAATATAAAACAACTTTAAGAACATTTATAAATCCCACAGTACAAAAACATTTATAAATCCCACAGTACAAAAGCATTCATAACAATCAAAGACTAGAGTGCTCTAGATGTTCAACATAATATCAGAAGAAGCGTCGCTCTTTCCTTTGGCTGTTCTTTCTTGTTCCGTAAGTATTCTGGTAAATTTTGAAGGACTGCAATGAGCATGTTTGCACCCAGTTTCGACGACTCCAGTTCTTTCGTCGAGCAGCGGGCCGGGACAGCGATGGTTTCCTGTTTGATAATGGGACCTACATCAAACCTTTTAGGCCTGATCTGCATGATTGTCACCCCAGTGACTGTATTGCCATGGAACACCGTGTGGATTACTGGCGCAGGGCCACGCCACCGTGGAAGGCAGCTGGGATGGACGTTCAGCATGCCACTGAATCAGAACATTTGGAACATCATGGAACACCATTTGGCTAGGTGTGAAGTTGCTTCTTCCTGTTTCTCCTTTGAAGTACAAATGGATCTTGGCTCTCCCATGCCAGCTTGGTACCATAAACAGGAAACCGCCATACAGATGTAGATAAAGTCCATGCTTTACGTGACATCTCATCTCTGCAGTAATGGGGGAATCTTCTTCTCTGTTGTTTTCTGCTAACAAAGGCTACCATGTGCTTCTCCTTCCCATAATCCTTTGAGCTGAATGTGTGCAAGCTACATTAACATAAAATGCAGGCAAGTGGCTCCTATGTGAATTCTGTCTCACAGTAGGTGATTCAAACAGCTTTCTTTGGCTCATGGCATACCAATGTGTGCACAGTTCCTTCATTGTGTGTATGTAGCAGATATAAAATCATAAATAAGTTCATTTCTCAACACCTGGTAGAATTTGGTAGATTTTATAGACTTCAATAAATCCTGTTTTGGCTACTTCTTTGCTGATGCTTTGAAATCTTATCTTAAACATTTTGCAAAGCCTGTTCTTGTTCATATCCCTTGCTGTGATTGTTTCATGCCTAAAAGGGATCTTTCTGGTAAGATTAAAGTTCTCAAATGTCATTATCTGTACACCCACCCATCTGGGCAAGCTAGCTTATTAGACAGCTTTAGAATCAAAATGAGTTTAAAGTAGGCAAGAGCCCCATTGCATGCAACAGCATATATCATTCCCCAATTAGAAGTAATTGATAGAAATCTACAGTGAGTTTTTAATTGTTAAAAGCTTATGCCCCCAGTCAGTCAGTTCAAAATAATCACCTCACATCTGAGCACTACAAGATAGTCAGTGACTGATCTTTGTGTTCAGTCTAATTCGTAGCTGTTGGTAAAAGGGAAATGCAATTAAAGAACATCAACTGAACTAGAAGATGGATGACTCACTGTTTGGCATTTTGAAAGATCTAGTTAGTTTCTGCTGATCAGAGCTGAAAATCATTAACTTTTATATTTGAAGTGGGTTGTGCCCCAAAGAAAGTTTCAGACATTTTATGAATGTCCTGATCCAGTCATGACAATAGCCCTGTTCACAATTACAGTAAATGCACAATCTGTGAACCATGTATATATATTTTTCTTCATACACGTGTTAACTAATTTTCATGTTACATTCAACAAATGTATAGCTGAATGTGTGATATAAACACCACATTTATCGACTTCCGGTGGATGGCTGCACGCTGAGCAGTCACACCTCCCAGACCTCCAGGGGGTGAAACTGCATGCAGGCAGAAAGGAGGGGGGGCGATGTATCGCACTCCCCCCAGGAGACTGGCAAAAGCCTCCTGGCTAAGGGACTTCTGAGAGGTTGCCTCTTCCCCAGCACGATGCTGGGGAATCGAGGCGCTTCTCCGTCCCCATGGTCCCTCTGTCTGTGTCCGTTTGGAATTAGTGAAGCTGGCCGGGACAAGCGCAGGAGATCAAGTGGTGGAAAACGAAAGTAAAAGAGGTCGGATGGCCGATAATGAACGTGAGCCAGATGGAAGCGATTTGATAAACTAAAAAGAAAGCTCCCCCAAAACCCCACAGACTAGAGGGCAAAGCGAGCAGGGGAGGGGCCCCTCCCAGGCGCACAAACTCTAAGCGAGATCAGGGGGGAAGCAGAAGCAAAGCGGTTAAAAAAACTGCTGGAAAGACTTACCAAGGCATGCATGAGTGGTGGAGGGCAAATTCAGAGACTTTTAAAAGTTGGGCGAAAGTAAACAATTGAAAAAGATGGTGGGGAAGACAACAGAGAAGGAGAAGCTTTTAAAAACGAAAGGAGCTGAGAGTCCAAGATCAGAAGGAACCACCGAGTTGGCTAAAACGATGGCAGAGTCCCTGCACCCCCTGCTGGAGCAGATGACTAATCTTCAAGAGCAGCTGTCAAAGATGAATCAATGCATATCTACCCAGCAGACACAAATCAACGATACACTTAAAATCCTGGACCAAACAACAGAGAAAGTGAAAGAGGTTGATGCCACCACACAAAAGGTGAAGAAAAAAGTCTATAAATTGGAAAAAAGCAAAACTCAGCAGAAGAACAACTATTACAATTACAAATGGAAAAAGCAAATCTGGTTCTTTGCTTCCAGGATGTCCCAGAGAGCAAAGGAGAGAATCTGAAGCATATGATGAGCGAAGCATTGACCCCAGTGACAGATTTAAAGGCGGACTATCTTATGAGTGAAATGGATGTGGTCTACAGATCCTATTCCATATACATAAAGAAGAAGAATCTGCCTGGGGAAATTGTGGTGAGATTCTCGAAGAGGCACGTAAGGGATTGTATCCTGAGAGCGATGGCGGGGACACCTTTGAGAAATGAGGACAAGACTATTCGGATTTTGAAAGATATTCCATTTGAAATAAGACAACAGAGAAAGAAGTATAAAGATTTAATCCTTTTTCTTCAAACCAACACAATTGGCTATAGGTGGTTATACCCAGAGGGCGTGACCTTTAAACTCCAAGAAAAGAAAGAAAAGATTGACTCTGTGGCAAAAGCATGAGACTTTTTGAGAGCACAGTGGGGTGAGCCAGAGGAGGTGGATAAAGAAGAAAAGGATAGTGGCAAGCTGGACTCGGGGTCCTCTGGAGAGGACTCTCTGCCGGAGAAAGGTGCAGCGGTTCCTAAAAGTCCTTACAAACTGTGGAAGAGACAAGACAAGAAGAAATGAAGGTTGAAAGACTCTGAATGGAAATCTGATAAGTAAGATATTTTAACATGGAGATGCTGAGGGAATCTTTCCTAACAGTTAAACTTAAGATTTAAACGTTATAAAAGCATGACTGACTAAGTTCATAGAATGTAGCGTTTAAAGGGATGGCATAGTATATAAGCTATTTTGAAGATCTCCTCTCTTGGGTTTTTAGTCAGTAGTGGTTATCTTTACTTTCTCCCTAAATGTAGTACGCCTCCGTTTTTTCATTGTAGTTTATAGTCTATATATAAAATGCAATAAAAAAGAAAACACCACATTTATCCAGGTATTGGTACCCAGTTTCAATTGTAAACTGAATGTTCATTGGCTCTGTGATGGACTGTCAAGGGTTAATGCCTCACAGAGTCTGAGAACCTTTGAGTGACATGCTGTTCAAACAGAATTCTGTGGAGAATGTCAGTTAAGAAATGACAGTTGGGAACTGACAGTTGAAGAAGAGAGAGTTTAGCACTGACTGAGGACTGGGAAGGAAGCAAGAGAACTGGGAGGATCACTGAAGTGCCCCATTAAAGCCAAAAAGGGACAAAGCTCCTAGTCTAGAGAAGTAATCCCTGCCCAGTGAAAAGGGAGACAGCTATTAAGAGAGGAGTTAACTAAAGCATCTAGATGCCGGATTTCCAAGATGGCGACCGAATAAGAAGCTGCATATCTTAGCAGGTGGAATTTTATCTTTTTTTGCCTTCTTGTAACCGCACTGACAGTTTAGACGGACTAATTGGGAAAACTGTAGAGCTGCTGATATTTGGGATCTGTTTTTCCTTTTTAATTGCTGAGCTAACTGAGCTAATTGCCGACTATGACTAACAGAAAACGCCGGCGCTCCCCCTCTGATACGGTCGACTTAACAGATAGCAAACAGCAAAGAATGGATAAATACATTTCTAGCAGTCAGCTAGCTGATGTTGTCCTTACCAATAGATTTGCAGCTTTGGAAACAGACTCTTTAGTATTGCCAGGAGACGAAGCTGAGAGTGGTGAGAGTGGTGTATTGCTGGGGAAAGAAACTCCTTCTAAAACTACATCTCAATCACCTGGCTGTCAGCAATTAGAAACTACGCTTTTGGAGTTGCTCTCTAAAGGAGCAATCTTGACCTCACAGTCCATGGCTATGCTTCTGGATAAGATTAAGGCTCTGGATGAGAAAGTTAATGAAATAAGAGAGACTATCAACAACCTCCCTTCAGTATTTGATAAAAATGAACCTGGAGGAAGAGGAAAACATCTAAATAACCCTGCTGTTTTGGATTTGCCATATAAAGGAGGAAGTGAGAGAGACGGTATAACCCCCTCTCTTTTGACACTACAGAGGAATTCTTTGGCAATTTCATTTAATGGGCAACATGACTTTTATGGCTGGCAAAATGTTAAAGAAATCACCTTTTCTCTTAGTCAGCTTCTTAATTCATATGTCAGACTCCCAAAAAAGGGATTTTACGGTGGACTTGTACTACATTTTAAGAATAATTATACCCCTGCAAGGATGATGTTATATAAAAAAACTCTTTTTAATAGATTTGGAATACTGATAACTAGAGTTTTTAAGAATAATATGATAGTTCCAATATGTGTCAATAAGCTCATCAAACCTCCTAAGGGGCTCGAGGGAATATCTGAGGCCAAAGATACCCCCTTGGAACTCAATAAACAGACCCTGAGATGCATAAGGGTCCCTGATGGGGTGAGATCGGATGACTTTGATAACCCCACAAGTAAACCGTCAGACAGAACACAATCAGCAAGGACTAGTATTATGATAGTAGAAGATACAACAGAGGGTTTGCAAGTAAGTCGGGTGAACGAAGAAGAGATAGTTATGGACTTAGATCTGAGATCACATCAGGTCATTTCTTCACCGGTAAGGGGATCAACAAATAATAAATCCTTGGGAACTGAATTGCAGGAAGCTGACCCAGAATGGGCTCTTCGACATCTGACTTTCTCTAAACCCCCAATGGAAAGACCCCATAGGACAGTGGATACTAGTGCAATAGTTCATAGCTTTCCAACATATATAGGGACCCTGCAGACAGCCTCTCAAGATCAAGAGAGGAACTTGGGTTCCAACATTTCCTTGGGTCCTGAAGAAATAGGGGAGGCGATGGATTGTCGGATTGATTCTAAAGGCAAATTAGACAACTCCACAGAGGATGCTCTCTTTCTTTCATTTGGCGACCTCTCCAACCAAGAACAAGTTGAAGTAATTGAGAGGATAGAACGTACAAGAAATCGTCTACTGGCCTTGAAATGGAATAAGTGTTCAAACTCCTCTGGTGAACCTCCGACACTGCAAGAAGGCCCGGCTGAGACATGTAGAGATCTGGAACCTATCTTAAATACCCAGGAAGAGAGAGACGAGATAGGAAGAGAGGAAGAGAGAGAAATCCAACTTTGCATATTAGATAAAGTGGCATTAAGATCTGAAGTGTCAACAAATACAACAGATGATCGTCAGGATCTTCAAGTTCCGCCCAGATGTCTGCAGAATGGAAGTGTTTGTTTTGATAAAGAGGAGAAGCTTAACCAGATTGATGAAGCAAGCTGACTAAGAACAGCTCTGGGTGAAACTCCCACAATTCCCAATAAGACTACTCAACCTCCGATAACGACGGCTGGTGTAACTGTCCCTACTGCTTATACCTCTACGACAGTGCAACCCATTAAAACTTTTACTTTGAATTGCAGAGGCCTTAATGCAAAAATTAAAGCTAAGAGAATTCTTCGTTTAGTTACAACCTCTTGTGCAGATATAGTTTTCTTGCAAGAGACTCATCTTAAAAACGACATATCTCAAATATTCCGGTCGCCGAAATTCCCTGTTCACTTTCACGCTCCTGGATCTTCCAAGGCTCGGGGAGTGGCGATACTGATCTCTGCACGCCTTCGGGTTGTTGTTGATAGCCAACACTTAGACTCTACGGGCAGATTTTTATTTCTTAATGTCCGCATTGACGAAGATCCATATACAATAGCGTGCATCTATAGCCCTATGTCGACCAGTTGAACTTTTTGGATAATATGTTGTCTCTCCTCCGGAAATTTAGTTCCGGCCCTATACTTTTGGGGGGCGACCTTAATTTGGTTGCAGATCTGGGGCTGGATCGATCGAATAAGAAGAGCTCCCAACTGCATCATCGTGTCCCTAATTATAGGCAGAAGGGGTTTGCCCACTTGCTTCAGAAATACCAGCTCATGGATACCTGGCGACATTTGCACCCTGATGAACGGGACTACTCCTACTACTCAGCGCAGTACCAGTCATACTCTAGGATCGATTATTTACTATTTTCTTCGATTCTAGCACCTAATTTGTTGTCGGCGACCATAGGGCCCAGAGTTTGGTCTGACCACGCCAGTGTCGATTGCTGCTTTTGCTTGCAAAACACCCAAAGAAAGAGACCAAGGTGGAGGCTGAATACCAATTTACTATATTTGGAGCCAATGCGCACTGAGCTGGGAAAAGAAGTTAAGTCATATTTTGAAAACAACATGGAATGTGGAGTGCCTTCCTATATGATGTGGGATGTAATGAAGGCAGTGGTAAGGGGGAAGGCGATAGCCATCACAGCCTCCTATAGGAAAGAAAAGGAAAAACTTAGATCAGATTTGCTGTGGACTATTCAATGCCTGGAACATCAACACAAATCCACCTGTAGTCCAAAAATATACAAGCAGCTTCTGGTGGAAAGGAAAAAACTCGAAGCTCTTGAGGTCAACCAGATTCAAAACAACCTTCTCTTCTTGAAGCAACGTTACTGGCTACGCACGCCCAAACAACTGGAATTGCTAGCATGGAAGGTGAAACAGACTAAACTATCTCACCAAGTGCAAGCAATTCAAAATCGGTGAGGTGTCAGAGTCACCCAGACCTCAGAAATCCTAGAGGCCTTCCGTGAATATTATGCCTCCCTCTATACATCTTCGAATCCAAGATATGGAGATATTACAACTTTCCTACAGCAGCATATCCCCGGTAAACACCTCCAGGAAAAACATGCAAAAATCCTAGCTGCTCCTATTACCACCGAGGAAGTCTTGGCATAATCAAGTCTCTTAAGAATAATAAGTCTCCCGGGAACGACGGCTTCCCGGCTGAATTTTATAAACAATATTTGTTTCATTTGGCCCCCCTTCTTACGAAAATCTTTAATGATATACTCCCCTTTGGGATTATTCCACCAACATGGAATAAGGCTACCATTGTTGTTATCCCTAAAAAAGACCGAGACACTACTAATGTTAAATCATATAGGCCCATATCATTGTTAAATCAAGACTATAAGATATTTGCAGCACTGCTGGCTAGGAGGCTCAACTCGATTATTCCTCAATATATCCATACTGATCAAACGGGGTTTATTCCCAACCGCGATATAATGGACAACATTTATAAAACCTTGGACTTGATACATTTTTGTAAATCACGAAATGTTGGCCCATCGTTGCTTCTGTCCTTAGACATCGAGAAGGCATTTGACCAGGTGGGGACGAAATACCTTTTCACTTTACTGGACCATCTGGGAATTGGTCCCAACTTTCGGAGGGCTATCCAGTCGATTTATGACCATCCAACTGCAACAGTCCACCTGAATGGTATGTCTTCTTCCTGGTTTTCTATATCGCGAGGGACAAAGCAAGGGGGCCCACTTTCCCCCTTGCTGTTTGCATTGGCGTTAGAGCCATTGGCTGAGGCCCTACGGGCAGACCAGGATTTTCAAGGTATAAAAATACAGGATAAACACTATAAGCTTAGCTTATTTGCCGATTATATGGTACTGTACATGGCGAACCCTGGTACCTCACTTCCTGTCGTAGAAAGGATCCTCGATCACTTCCATCAAGTTTCAGGCCTTAAGACGAATAAAGACAAGTCGTTGATCTTTCCGCTTCATATCTCCAGTGCAGAAGAAGCAAGGTTAAAAGAGTCTTATCCATATTTTTGGGTAAAGGACACATGGACATATTTGGGAGTAAAAATTCCTTTACACTTTACAAAATTAGCTAAGGTAAACTTGGAAGAGCTTAATGTTTCGGTCCAACGTATTCTTACATCCTGGAACGATACCACCCTCAGTTGGTTTGAGCGGATCCAAGT